>NC_079215.1:50426896-50634396 GCF_029633865.1 Lampris incognitus | reverse complement strand
GGACGCCTAACCAAACCGGAGGTAACAAGGGGATTCCAACCGGCAATCTCCATGTTGGCAGGCAATGGAATAGACCGCTATGCTACCCGGATGCATCGGACATTTTTATAGGGTACACCGACAAGTGCAGGATGATGTTACTAAAAAAATTATTGGATTTGTCAGAAAGAGGGGGAAAAAACGTCTTATAAACCCAGAAACAAAACATTTTTTGTGAATTTTTGTAATATCGTCTTAAATAGGTGTAAATCAAGTGCAGATAAAACAGTTAATGGAAATATATTTTTCATTTCACGAGTCCTTTAAATCTTGGATCCTTACTAATTCAGTATTTCTCGAGGTTTACAGACAGTCCTGAAAAAATCAATTGGGTACAGATTCTGGCTCTGACATCACCTAGAAAAATGCAAAAAGATTCAAAATTACTTTCAATGATAAGCAATACGTCATATTGATTTTTATTTAGTTAAAAATAAATTAATTAAAAAATTAAAAGCATTATCAGAGGGGAGAATCAGAGCCAGCAATGATTCTGGCAAGAGTCATTTGACACCTAATAATAAACTTTTTATTTATATAGCATTAATATACAAGGAGGACTAAGCAGTGCAAATTACAATATATGACCTAAAATTACTTGTCAAGATTAGGTTTACTTATGGAGATATGTCAAATTAATTGCTTAGCAAGCATGCTTGTTGAAAGCTAATGGGTTTTTAACAATTTGCTCAATAATATGGAGACACAATACAATGTCTAACCTCCATCTATTTTTTACCTTTATTGCTGACTTCTGTACAATAACTACCGTTTTACTGCTTACACTGCATTTCCTAATATGCTGGAGGTATAAAAGATCAAAAGAGGGAAGGAGCCTCTGCACATATCAATATTTCATATACGGACGGCTGCAATTTGCTTTTTTTGTGTGGGTTAATCAGAGCATAAATACGTAAAAGATGACAAATGGTTCCATAGGGTGCATCTAAATGTGAGTCTGTATGTACCACTGCTCATTGTTTTCAGTTTTGTTTTTAATCCTCTCTTATAAAAGTATTGACATTTCGAAGTTATGTACACAGTCACTGCATGTGACACAAAGACATCTCCTCTAGTGCTCACAGCATTGTCATCTTTGGCGGTCACTCGGGGTCGCGTATGACCGTCCTCCCTCTGGGTCTTCAGGTGAGCGTCAAGGCCGATCCTGGAGCCGCACAATGGGAGGACGCCTGCGCATGACAGCTTTTTACGTGGAGTGGCTGATGCGCCTGCAGCCACCACGTGGTCCTTGGTAGGGGGTGGCCAGAGTCCAATGGCATGGAGAACCAAGATGAATGGGGACCACCCTCTGTCGCAGCCTTCATCTGCCTTCACTGCCGTTGTAACCTGGAGACATCTTCTGCAAGTTCTGCCGTTGAGGTCTTTGTTGGATTGCGCTTCGTCTGGAACCTCCCCCTTGACCTATCCCCTCTTGGGTGACCCTACCAGGAACCAAGCTCCGGACGGCATAGCTCTTGGGATCATTGGTACGTGAAAGCTTCTCCACCACAACAAGGTAGTGATCCAGGACAAGAAGCATCACAGCATCCACGTGTTACGCAGTGCTGAATAACTACTTTTGTTGGACGACATATTGTCCCCAAATCATTACAATAAACAATAGACCATTGTTGTACAAGGGTGGCATTTTCTTTGGTGATTCATACTGCCTGTCAAAAGTTTGCAGCATTTCTTTTTTTCGACCGTGTTGAATGGCTGCATCTCTTTGGCTACATAGCGAGTTAGCTATCTTGAGAGTGCGCATTATTCATTTCCTGCTGTCACGTTCATATTTGCACATTCGGGCAAAGGCACCCGTAAAAGCCAACTGTCAGGAAGGTCCCTCTCTAACTGTGGGCTTTGTTCCCAGTTCGGAAAACTGTACGGGATGGTTATGTTTTAGATGAGGTTTTTAGGTTAGCCGCATTGCTACTTTTTGTTGCCACTTTATAAAACAAAAACAAAGTCGATATACCGACTTGTCCCCTTTAATGGGATCTCCACTCTCACTTGGCTTAACCCCAAAATGTTTCAACACCAGGGCTGTGGAGTGTGGCTTTGAAACCAAGTCTATTTGGACTTATTCTTCCAAATTTTGGGCTGTAGTTATGCAGTCATCGGGAAAATGGCTAGGCTCGGGTTAGTGGTCTTACGCAAATACGCATGCGTCAACGGAAGGTAGACGCAGGTCCGACGGCCCATACTCTATGTGTCGTAAGGGGAGCGAGCCAGGATGGCGACGTGAGCGCACATGTTCACCTTAAACTATATAAAATAAGTGGAACATAGCTATTACGCCGTATATTTCACAGCACGTCTTAGAGCGGTGTTGTGTGTTGATGTGTTAGTGACCTCACACTATTGATAGCCTTCGGTTTATATACTTTTCCAATAAAACAGGCTTAAGCTAATAGCACTGTTAGCTACAAAAGCATGGAGTCGCCGCTGGAGAATCCGGCTGTAAACAACATGCATGACAGACCAACAACCGATGTTATCTATCGTGGGTGCAGAATTTCTTCCCTTGCCTATAACACTATCCAAACCCCCGGCAGCGAAGAAAGGCAAGTTGCCATGCACTTTAGACGTAGACAGCTCGGCCATTGTGCAGAAAATATCAGTGTTGTTTTAACACCAGAACTGATGCTCTGGAAAAGAACATAGAGATGGTGATATCTGACAACACAATGAAGATCGGAGGTCTAAAGATTCAGTCGACTTTGCCTGCGCCGTGATTCGAGATGTAAAAGGGAAAATGACGCACGTCGAAGAACGAGTCTGTATTGCAGAAAAGAAAGCAAATCTGATGCAACAACGTTTAACTGAGCTTGAGAACTACTCACGACAAATGCTGATTTGCTATTACCAACGTGTTTTATTTGGGCCTACTTTGTTTTTTCGAGTTCTTTATTTTTCTTGAAACGGGTCATTATCCTGAAAGTTTGACAAGCACAAATAATGCTACTCAGGTAAATAATTTTGTCGACAATGAGCAACACTTCCTTTAACTAAACCCATTCAGTTCTATGTTACTGGGTCTGATATTTGCACACTCTTTTTCTTCTGAATGTCGAGTAACTTGTAGTATTTGTTATCAACAGAAAACTAAGATGCTTTGTTATTTTCATAGCTATAGTTCCACAAAGTCATTTTACATATAAATTAAAATGGTGCAGCCCTTGACAGAAGTGTTAAATTTCCTATTTTCATCCTAACTTTATATCATATCCTGGTCCTTTTAATGTTGTTAATACGTCCTTATCTATTGTTACTCTCAGTGCCAGGGGGTTAAGAAATATTGTAAAGCGCCAAGTTATATTTTTGTTTGCTAAGCAGCACAAAACTGATTTTTGTTTTATTCAAGTCACACTCAATTACCAGTGATGCAAGGTTATGGATGGAGGTCTCAGTGGGGTAACGATCTATGGCTGGCACATGGATCTGAACACTGCTGGTGTTACCACTCTAAAAACCAAATTCTCTGGAACTATTCTACTGTTTGTCTTCCACAACGCAGGTCATTTTCTTTATCAAGTTATCAGCGTTGACAACTTCACTTTTGTAATGGTTAATATATATAGGGTAATGGTTAATGTATATGGATATAACTCTAAATCTGAGAATGATAATCTTGAAAGACTGGAGAATTAGATTCAACACACTCCTAAGAACGTTCCAAATTCTGGTATAGCAATAGGAGGGGATTTCATCATGATTTTAGATCATAATATGGATTGCTGGCCTCCACGAGACACTACTTAAGTAAATGAACATTTAAAGGTGTTTATGCAAAGATTTAATTTAACTGACATACGGAGGAATAACAATCCTAACAAATACTTTCACTTGGCGTAATAGAAGTGCCACAAGACAGTCACGATTGGACTTTTGGCTAGTATCTAAAAATATGAACACTTGACAATATATCAGTTAATATCATTACAACACTGTTAACAGATCATATTTCAGTCTCCATTTCTATTCCTTTACACTCTATCAGTACTAAGGTAGGCAGAAGCACTTACTGGAAGCTCAATAGTTTGCTGTTACAGCACGAAATAGTAAAATTAGACAGTGAAAAACTTACAATGCAATTCTGGAACAAAGCAAAATCTGAAAATATATTTTGTAGCAATTGGGAATTATTTAAATTCAAAGCAAGCCAATACTTGAGAAATTATGGTGGTATTGGTAGTGTCTTAGCAAAGAATCATAGATAAGAAGAAAGGGTGGTTTCTAAAATAATTACTCTGTTACAGAAAAGCCCTGCAAATATGTCAGAAGAGGCAAGACTAGAGTTAATTTCAGAACAGCTTAAACTGAATGAAATATACTGCTCAAAAAAATAAAGGGAACACCTAAAAACACAATATAGACCTCGATGAATGAAATATTTCAGCTGAAAATCTTTATTTATTAGACAGAGGAATGTGTTTAGAGCAAAATAACCTAAGAATGATCAATGGAAATCAAAATCATTAGCCCATTAAGGTCTGGATTCAGAATCATACTCAAAATCAAAGTGGAAAATGAGAACATAGGCTGATCCAACTTCTGTGGAAATTCCTCAAGACGATTCAAAATGAGGCTCAGTAGTGTGTGTGGCCTCCACGTGCCTGTATGCACTCCCTACAACGTCTGGGCATGCTCCTGATGAGACGACGGATGGTCTCCTGAGGGATCTCCTCCCAGACCTGGATCAGGGCATCGGTCAACTCCTGGACAGTCTGTGGTGCGACATCGCGTTGGCGGATGGTACGAGACATGATGTCCCAGAGGTGCTCGATTGGATTCAGGTCTGGGGAACGTGCAGGCTAGTCCATAGCATCAATGCCCTCGACATACAGGAACTGCTGACACACTCTGGCCACATGAGGATGAGCATTGTCATGCATGAGCAGGAACCCAGGGCCCACTGCACCAGCATATGGTCTGACAATGGGTCTGAGGATCTCATCCTGGTACCTAATGGCAGTCATGGTACCTCTGGCTAGCACGTAGAGGTCTGTGCGGCCGTCCAAGGATATGCCTCCCCAGACCATCACTGACCCACCGCCAAACCGGTCATGCTGGAGGATGTTGCAGCTAGCAGAACGTTCTCCACAGCGTCTCCAGACTCTCTCACGTCTGTCACATGTGTTCAGTGTGAACCTGCTCTCATCTGTGAAGAGCACAGGGCGCCAATTGTGAATCTGCCAACCAAGATGTTCTCTGGCAAAGGTCAATCGGGCTGCACGGTGTTGGGCTGTGAGCACAGGCCCCAATTGTGGACGTCGGGCCCTCATACCATCCTCATGCATTCTGTTTCTCACTGTTTGAGCAGAAACCTGCACATTAGTGGCCTGTTGAAGGTCGTTTTGTAGGGCTCCGGCAGTGCTCCTCCTGTTCCTCCTTGCACAAAGGACCAGATAGCGGTCCTGCTGCGGGGTTGTTGTCCTCCTGCGGCCCCCTCCACGTCTCCTGGTGTACTGGCCTGTCTCCTGGTACCTCCTCCATGCTCTGGACACTGTGCTGGGAGACATCAAATCTTCTTGCCACAGCACGCATTGATGTGCCATCCTGGATGAGCTGCACTACCTGAGCAACTTCTGTAGGTTGCAGATACCGCCTCATGCCACCTCTAGTGGTGCGGGCACTAGCAAAATGAAAAACTAACCAAAGATCGGCCAGAAAAGATGAGGACAGGCAAATGGTCTGTGGCCACCACCTGCAAATCCATTCCTGTTATAGGGGTTGTCTTGCAAATTGTCTAATTTCCACCTGGTGGAAATTAGACAATTTACCAAAAGGTGAAATTGATTCACAAATCAGTGTTGCTTCCTAACTGGACAGGTGGATATCTCAAAAGTGTGATTGACTTGGAGCTACATTGCATTGCTTATGTGTTCCCTTTATTTTTTTGAGCAGTGTATATTCAAATAAAGCGAAAGGTGCCTTTGTAAGATCGCGAAAAAGGTGAATTGGAGAAGGTGAACAAAATTCTGCTTATTTTTTCAATTTAGAAAGACATTGTGGGAAAGTTAATATAATCCAACAACTTAATGTTAACGGCACTGTAACTGATGATCAAAAAAGAATAACTGATTCTAGCTCTAATTTCTATAGTAATCTATATAAATCAAAGTATAGTCATCTTCCCTTAACAACATCACTCAATTAATCAAGATGATAGAAAGCTGTGTGATGAAAATATAACCATAGAAGAAGTAGTTTATGCAAACGAACATCTCAAAATTAATAAATCTCCTGGGGTTGATGGCCTTTCTGCAGAATTTTATCAGGCTTTTATAGAATATGTAGCACCTTTCCTGCTTGAAGTAATCTTACACAGTATTGAAAAAGGAAATCTTCCTCCTTCATTGACACAAGGTTTGATTACTTTAATTCCCAAACTGAAAAAGGATCTTTTTTAATTGATAATTGGCGGCCTATTTCATTATTGAATAATGACTACAAAATGTTTGCCTCAATAATTGCTCAGCGAATTAAAAATGTATTGGATCCAATTATTGATGAAGTTCAATCAGGTTTCACGAGAAAAATACATATTTCCAATAATATCAGGGTCATGTTAGATTAATTGATTACTCATTCTTATGTCCTGATGATAGTTTCCTCCTTTTTTCTGGACTTCTATAAAGCCTTAGACATGGTAACACACAAATTCATATTTCGCTCCATGGAAAAATTTGGATTTGGTGACTTTTTCTGTAAAGCCGTTAAGATGATGTACAACAATGATAATAGCTCCATCAGAATGAAAAGTGGTACGTCTCCCAAGGTTTGATTTAAAATCTGGCATCCTTTATGGTTGTCCAGCCTCCCCATATTTAGTCATTCTTTGTACACAACTTCTTACTAATCATATTAAAAATAGCACATTAAAAGGAATATCCATTGCAGACAGAGCTATTATTATTAGTGAACTTGCTTACAACACTACCTTATTTCTAAAGAATGCTAGTCAAGTACCTATTGCTATAAAAACAATAGAATCATTCTCTGCAGCATCTGAGTTTTGTTTGAACTTGAACAAGTGTGAGCTTTTTTCTCTTAAAAGAATTTAACATACCCTATATCTCTAACATACCAGTTAAAGAAAGGGTTACTTATTTGGGAATTACCAACATGAAAAATTAAGAAGCAAGATGTTCTGAAAACTTTAGCTTGTTAATTGATAAAATGAGAAAAAAAGCTTAACCAATGGTTGCAAAGAGATTTATCCTTAAAAGGGCGAGTGTTACTGACGAAGGCAGAAGGGTTATCCCGTCTCACATATGCAGCAATCTCTTTATTTGTCAATAAGCAGATATGTAACACAATTGATAAGTTACTCTTCAATTTTATATGGAAAAACAGGACTAATTATGTAAAACATCTGTTATTATGAATACCTACGACTGGTGGGCTCAACTTTCTTGATTTTACTACTCTTGAGAACAACTTTAAAATTAACTGGATAAAGCAATTTCTAAACAACCCTACATCTACTTGGAACATTACACCTAATTATATTTTCTCTTAGATTGGAGGCCTTGAATTTGTACTTTTTTGTGATTATAAGCTAGAGAAACTTCCTTTAAATTTATCTAAATTCCACAGACAAATGCTTCTAGCATGGTCTTTAATTTACAAACATAATTTCTCCCCCCATAATTTTTCATTTGAAATAATCAGCATATGTTCAAAAATAGATCCCCTTTCTATCAAAACTGGTTTGACAATAATATGATTCTAGTAACCCAATTAATTAATGTTAATGGACTGCTATTGAACTATTCTGAATTCCTTCCTGTTACCTCAAAGGAGTTTGCCACGGTCTTGGATGCCATTCCTTCTGGAATTCTAATTCTCCTAAAAGGGGCAAAAAGACTAGTTTGCTTACCAACACTTGACCCTAAGGTAACTTCAGCGGGTAGTGTGTGCCTGATTACTACTTTAAGAAATAATCGTAACATATGGTCATTATTTCAAAAAGATATGACTAGTACCCCTTCTGTTGTACCCTATTGATCTAGATTTGTTGATAGCTTGAATTGGAAAAGTATCTGAACTCTTCCATACAAACATCTCCTTACCAACGCAGTAAGGGAAGTTTCTTTCAAAATCATACATAGGTACTATCCTGCAAGTCATTATCTTCTTAAGTTTAAAAAAACACATTAGTGTTAACTGTTCATTGTGTGATATGTACCCAGAAACAATGCTGCACCTGTTCTGGCAACATCCCTACACTAACAGATTTTGGACAGATGTATCACGGTATATTGTTGATAACATTGACTCTGACATTTCTCTTTATTAGGAAAATATACTGTTTGTTTTCCATAATCACAACAGTAATAAACAAAGAATTCTATGTAATCAACATGATGATTATTTTAGCAAAGTATTAGCAGGAATCAGGAACACTTTTTGTCATTAGCACAGTATTATATTCCATCTATCCATCTATCCATTATCCGAATCACTTATCCTGCTTTCAGGGTCGCGGGGATGCTGGAGCCTACCCCAGTATTATATTCATACATCAAAATTTAGCCATTCTAAACCTTTATTTATAGTATTTGAAAATGAAACCAAACAGTACATTAAAACCATTGTTAACTCTAAAAATAAGAAAGCTGCAAAAACTGTCTATTTCTGTTCTTTGTTTACTGTTTTCACATATAAGGTTACCCCTGGCTCTGATGTTTTGTCTGTATTAATACATTTTTTGTTTGTATATGAATTTCATTGTCAATAAAGATGTAAAAAAAAAACTCTACGTACAGTCTTTTTTTTTTCTCCAGCACTGCCTGCCTCAGGTACGTAGAGTGAACTGGAATACTCTGGCGGATGACTTCATTCAATTTCCCTCAGGTGAAGAGTAGAAGATTACAAATGATTTTTGGAAGCGGTGGGATTTCCCTAAGTGTTTAGGTGCAATAGATGGGAAACACGTGCGCCTCAGAGTGCCAGTGAAGTCGAGATGTGACTTCTTCAGTTATAAAGGTTACTTCTCACTGGTTCTGATGGCAGCTTGCGGCGCATGCTACAGGTTTACTTATACTGACGTTGGGGCTTTCGGCCAGGAGAGTGATGGTGGGGTGTTTTCTAAAAGCAGCTTTGGATCCAGGCTCATTGAGGGAACACTTCAAATGCCAGCTCCAGGTCTTTTGCCTGGAAGCGCAGTGTGGAGCCCGTACGTGTTTTTGGCTGACAAGGCATTTCTATTCAAAGAGAACCTGATGCAACCGTTCCCGGGTTTTAGCAAGTAAAAGTAAAGTGATAACCTAACTAACTTGAGTATGAGCAAAAATAGCCTAGAAAGTCTAATAAAACTGGATCATATTACCAAATAAGTGAGTACGTTTCTATGACACTACTATAGATGGATAGACAGACAGGTAGATAGACAGACTGTAGGCCTAATGTAATTTCTGTCCCTCAACAGGTACAAACCTCAGCTGGGAGAAACGCATTTACAATTACCACCAAGCAAGAGCAAAGCAGTTGTCATCGTCAAAGTATGTGTGGCCTTGCATGATTTTCTGTGCAACGCAGAAGAAGACAACAGAGTACATCGAAGATGGTTTGGTAGAGCCCTCGGATGAGCAGGCTGAGTGGAGACACACCTGCAGTGGTGACAGCTGCCTTCAAAATCCTACTTTGGCGAGAGAGCGCAACTAGACTCTGAGCCTTTTTTTTTCTCCAAGGCTGGAGCGATTCCATACCAAGACAGAATGTTGTATATACAGGTACCTCAAAGCAGTAAACGCATATTGCAAGTTACTGCCTGTGCTACCGTAAATAAATCAGATTCCAATTCATTCATATGCTTGAAAAATAATGTCATATAGCTAATCAGAACTACTCTTTTTTCATATCAAATATCAACTACCACTCATATCCTAACAAATAAACATGGTGTGAGTCATGAACTGTTTTGTTTAATTTTATTTTTATTATATACATGTATATTTTATTTTTTATTGTTTTATTTTTATTTTTTCATCACATTTTTCATTCAGCAACTGAACTGAACTGAACTTGTAGCAGGACTATCTTTTTAACGTAAAAAAACAAAACAAGATACAACAACCAAAGTAAAAGAGGTGCGTTTTCAAAGTTGAGGACATTCTCCAAAAAATATGACACTAGGCCCTGTTTTACTTCACATAGTAACAATATTTAGGTAAAATTAGGTCTACCCATATGACAGCATGAGCTGGGATATCTCCCTCATCAGCCTCTTGGCGTCCCCTTCAGGCAGGTCAAGGATGAACCTATTCAAGTAATTGGTAAATGCAGTGTAAATGTTATTTTGAGCTGCTGTTTCTGCCCTTATTTGCTTTAACCTATCAAGGATGACCATTTCTGTGACACCCTGCTCTCTCTTTCTCTTTGATTTGCAGCAGGGCACGGGATGGAGGAGGAAGATGTTGATGGCACTGCATTGGGTCGGAGCTGGGGGTCAGACTGGGTCTTGGGAGACTGGGCAGGGATAGAGACCGGGCAGGTTGTGGACAGGGGAGCTATCCTCATTCGGTCGGGTGAACGCTGGCAAAACTAGCTGCCGCTGCCCGCGGGTTCTCTGTTGATTTTTGCTCTGTTATTGACTCTATTGTTCGTTTAGCCAAAATTGTTCCAGTAGCTCATTCTGCTGACAATTTCAGAAATGTTTGGTTGTTTTTATTCTTATTTTTCTGACAATCCTGTGTGTTTTTGGCTACCAATTGTTTTATACCTGGCTACCGGATTCCTGCCTCCTCCAGCTACTGTCGTTCTACTCCAGAGCTGATGTTTGGTACAACACCGGCAATAATGTGGCTCAATGGGCTGTTTATATGGATTATGTTCACCTGGACCACTCTATCTTTGATACTCCATCCAGTAACACCATTACTTCAATACACATCAGCTGAGCCACCACCAGCACTGCAACTTCACTGAGATATCATTTGTCATTTTCGTCAGAAATACATTCACCGTGGATCCAGTCGGAGCTTCAATTTTGATGACACAAAACCAATCTGTTCCTTCTGGTCTTCCTTTCCTCATCCCTCAAGAAAGTCCTGACGGACTGTTGACCACAGTGCACTAGCTAACCTAGCCAAGTCGGCTAGCATCAAAACCTTCGCTCACTAACCAACAAGAGACTCCTACTTCATGAGCTACTGAATGATCGTAAGTTTGATTTCCTATGCTTGACTGAGACGTGACAACAACCAAATGACTTTTCACAGTTTAATCAAACTAGTCCTCCTGGGTTTGTGCACACCTGTAAATCCCGTGACACCGGCAGGGGTAGTGGTGTTGCGATACTTTACAATGAAAAGTGGAAAGTGTCTTCCATAATTGTGCCTGTGTATGTTTCATTCGAGTCCATTGCCCTACAAATCAATGGGCCAAATCCTACTGGACTAGCCACTGTTTATCGACCACCGAAGCCCAACAACTATTTCTTAAACGAACTTTCTGTTTTTCTAACCTTCTTATGTTCTTTGTCCCCTAATGTAATATTGCTGGGTGATTTTAATGTCCACAATACTCTCATAAGGGATTTTACATCACGCCTGGACAGTTTTGGATTACAGCAATATATTGATTTTCCGAAGCACTCCAAAGGACACATACTTGATCTGATTTGCTGCTCTAGTGAAACTCCTCTTAATTGCAATGCATCTATTTGCCCATTTCCGACCACAAGTTAGTGTCTTGCAATGTTAACAGTATCGAAAACAATTCTGTCACGCTCCATCTCATTCCGTAACATGGAGAATATTGATTTACCTGCTCTTACTAGTGAAATTGATAACCTCCCCAGCAAAGACAATTTATCCACCCCAGACGAACTGGTCTCTCATTACAACAATGGCCTTTATAGTCTTTTAAACGATCTTGCTCCTTTAAAAACCTGGTCTGTTTCCTTTACCCACTCTGCCCCTTGGTTTACACCTGCACTACGCTGGCTTAAAGCTAAAGGCCGTCGCCTGGAACGCCTTTACAAAAAACTGGCCCTGTTGTTCATAAAGACATGTATAACGACCACATACTTCATTATAAGGAGGCTCTGTCCACAGCTAAATTGTCTTATTATGCAAATTTAATTAGATCAGGCGAAGGGAACACTAGAGCCCTGTTTTCCATGATAAACAATATTTTACAGCCACTGGACACCCTTGCACCTCACCTGCATTCAGTTGCTAAATGTAACACCTTCATGACCTTTTTTAATGCCAAAATTGAAAATATTCATCAGCAATTGACCTTGTCGAACAATACTGCATACAGTTCATCTTATTCACCCTTCTGTGTTCCCCTGTCTTCTTCACTATCTAATTTTAAATTCCCAACTGTTGCAGAAATATCTGGTCTTATTCGCAAATCCAGATCATCTACCTGTCAGTTAGACCCCCTTCCTATTAATTTAGTAAAAGCCTGTCTACCTTCTCTATCCTCTTTAATAACTGATATCATACATTCATCCCTTACCTCTGGTCTTGTTCCCTCATCTCTCAAAACAGCTGCAATAACTCCAGTACTCAATAAACCTGGTGCAGACCCCAACAATTTGAATAATTTTCGCCCAATCTCAAATTTACCATTTCTTTCTGAAACAACTGAAAGAACAGTCGCATCGCAGGTACACGCTCACTTGATTAACAACAATGTGTTTGAACAATTCCAGTTTGGTTTTCGCTCCATGCACAGTACAGAGACAGGCTTGGTGAAAATCACTAATGATCTGTTGATGGCAGCTGACTCTTAACCATACTTGTCCTCCTTGATCTGAGTGCAGCCTTTGATACCATCTCACTTAAAATCCTCCTAGAAAGATTAGCTTCCACTGGAATAACTGACACCCCCCCCCCGCCCCTTGACTGGTTTAGATCACATCTCTCTGGCCGCACTCAGTTTGTCCAACTTAAAAATTTGAGCTCACAGTGCTTTCCTGTTACTACCGGTGTTCCCCAGGGCTCTGTATTGGCCCCCCCCCCCTATTATTTACTACCTCTCGGCCACATTTTCAGGAAATTTGGCATTCAATTTCACTGCTACGCAGATGACACCCAGCTTTATCTATCCACCAAGACTACCTCCACTCTTCCGCCCACTTCCCTTTCTGACAGCTTACTAGAAATTAAATCCTGGTTTTCATACCACTTCCTCAAATTTAATAGTGATAAAACTGAGGTCCTCCTAGTAGGCACTAAATCTACTTTGGCCAAACTTGATAGTTTTTCTCTGACTACTGACAATTCTATAATTCCTCCATCGCCTCAGGTTAAGAATCTGAGTGTCATTCTGGGCAGCACATTATCTTTTAAAGCTCACATCAACAATGTTGCTCGGTCTGCATACTTCCACCTACGCAATATTAATCATCTTCAGCTGTCACTTACACCTAAAAGCCCAGCCATACTCACTCACACCCTGGTTACATCCCATATTGACTACTGTAATTCTATCCTCTTTGGTCGTCCCCTCAAGTGTCTTCATAAACTTCAATTGGTCCAGAATTCAGCTGCCCGTATCATTACCAGAACTCCTTCCATAGATCATATCACTCCTGTTTTTCAGCAACTCCTTGGCTCCCGGTTAAATACCGTATTGACTTCAAGATCCTGCTCCTCACCTTTAAGGCCCTTAATAACCTAGCTCCTTAGTATCTTTTCCAACTCCTTTACATCCACATGCCCTCCCGCACTCTCAGATCCTCTTCTGCTCTCCAACTCACTACACTATCGGCCCACTTGACTACCATGGAGACAAGAGCCTTCAGTCATTCTGCCCCCCGCCTATGGAACTCTGTCCCACAAGAAATTCACAACATTGACTCTCTTTCAACCTTCAAGTCCCATCTCAATACGTACCTTTGACTTCCGGTTAAGCATGTAACAAGCAAGACGCATGTGAGGGAGACTCCTAAAAACAACTTTTATTTCTTTAAGTCTCCAAATTCTGTTGGTAATTTTCTACTCCTATTTTTGACTTTTACATTGGACTACAAGACTAAAGCACCCGCAATGGCCCACAAAATGACAATGAAAGCTAGAAAAGACCAAAGTGAAGTGACTTCGCTAACTCCACAAGAAACCGTGAGTCCTGTAATGGCGTCTGATATGGAAGCTAACGTCGAGCTACCCACCAAGCTAGACAAACTTCATGCTGTTTTACTGAAAGAATTAATTACAATAACGACCTTGCTGATAAAAGAAGCATCTGAAAGTGCACTTTCGCCCATCTCAGCATCTCTGGACAAGATTCAAGCCACAACTGACTCTCATGGTCAAATATTAAACGAGGTCGAGCACACAATATCACACTACAGCAACAGACTAGTGGCGCAGAATGTGCTGGAAACAGAATGTGCTGCTCTCGAGTTGGAGAACACCCAGCTTAAAGGCAAGGCTAATGACCTTGAAAATAGGTCTTGCTGATCAAACCTGCAAATTATCGGAATTCCTGAAAAAAATGGAAGGAGCTAACATGGTGAAATTCATATCAGAGTTTCTCGTAGAAGTGTTTTGAAAAGATGTTTTTCCCACCCCACCCAACCTTGACCATTCACACAGGCTTGGGCAACCACTGACATCCTAAAACGGGAGAGCAAGACCTTTTACTGTGCTTTTTCACTACTTCCAAGATAAGGAATGCATCACTCGCAGGAAAAGGGAACAGCTGTTCTACCGAGGCCACAAGATTTATACCTACCCAGATATCAGTGCCACCTTAGCGAAGAAGTTTGTGGCTTTCAACAAGTTGAAGGCGGACCTGTACAAGAAGAACGTCCGTTTCAGCCTGCTTTATCCTGCCCGCCTACGAGTCTTCTTCAGACTCGTACAGACAGACTCATATTTTTGATAGTCCCACGGATGTGCAAGTCTTTTATGACCAACACTGGGAGAACAAGAAAACCTGTCTAAAAGGGCGAGGTGAGCTGGTCAAAATTGATTACAGCTAATATTCTGTCTGTTGACACTTGATTAGATTGTTCAAATACATTGTAGGTTCTTGATCCACTGTAAAGAGGAAAAGATTAGATGTGTTGCAACCCCCCTGCTTACTCACTGTTGAAACCAAACAAAATTTACTTTAGTGGGGAATTAGGGATGGTCACAAAAGTACCAACAAAAGTAAAATGTAAGTTGTTATGTATTGGCCATCTAGGTTTGTCCCTTCTGAGATACCGTCACGCTTCCCTTGTGGCACCTTGTGTGTTATGGTTATGCAGATTCCGGGGTTTCGACAAGAATACATCTGACCACATAAAATACTCCTCCGTCTCCTGCCTCTTTATTTGAAGTTATACTCAGGTAGAAATAGGAGTATACAACATAAGTGACAGCTAAAGATCTTCATAAATGAATAAATCATTTGTAGGTAGACAATTTAAATGTCCTTCAAAGCAATATAATGTAATCATCAAAGTACTTGAGTGCATTTAATTACTTTCACCCGTTTGCCAAAGTTTATTTATTGTCCTAATAGTTCAGGACCTGGGCACTCTTGCACTTTTCAGAAGATCCCTTAACCTTGAAAAATTAGACATTTGGTAAAGGGGGGTTAGATTTAAAGGCTTAATGCTGTTCTATAAATAGAGCTACTTTCATGCAAGAAAGGAAAAGAAAGAAGACGTTTTAGATGCGCTGGAAACTGAGACTACGTTTTTCCCTGCGGTCTTTTCTGTTTATGAAACAAGACCTAGGACTTTTGTTCTTTTCTGTTTTTGTTTTTCTTAAGCCTTGGGGATATTGGGGAATGAAAGAGGTTAGCCTTAGGATGTATCTTTGCTCTCTTATCTGTCAAAAAAAAATAATCTCAAAAATGCATTGCAAATGCATTCTGCTTTATCAAACAGGCCTGAAGTTTTTATTTTTGTTTCTTTTGGTAAATGGCCCAAATTCCAAGGTAATAAAGGAAGTCAGTCAATCATATTTGTATCATGGAATGTAAAATAAATGAATGGCCCGATCAAACGCTCAAGGTTTTTTTCTCACCTTAAACATATCAATGCTGAGATCGTGTTTTTACAGGAGACACATTTGAAAGTAGCAGACCAGACAAAGCTGAGAAACAGTTGGCTTAATCAAACCTTCCATTCTAACTTTAACAGTAAAGGTTTTTTAGGGAGTTGTTCCTTATCTGACAAGAGGGGATAAGGACAGGATGTTGTGTTGCTGTAAAGCCCACTGAGGCAAATTTGTAATTTGTGATATTGGGCTACACAAATAAAATTGACTTGACTTGACTTAAAGCTATAGGTGTAGATACTAATCAGTACAAAAAAAAAATTCAGTTCATCCGAACTAAAACTATTTCTGACCCAAACGGTCATTATGTTATTGTTATGGGTTCTTTATTTCACATGCCAGTTCTTTTAGTCAATGTATATAGTCCCAACTGGGATAACGCCCAGTTTGTTAACAAACTCTTATCTTCTATCCGCTGTTTAAATACAGACCAACTGATATTAGAAGGTGATATAAATAGTGCAATCAATCCAAGATTGGATCATTCGAGTTTCAGCGGAGTCCTCCCAACAGGAATGGCAAAAGTGTGGGGCGTGTTTATGGAGGAGAATGGATGTGTGGCCCTGTGGAGGTTTTATAACCCTAACCCATATATGTCCATCATACATTTTCCAGGATAGACTATTTCTTTCTAGACTCAACCCTTCTTAGTGATGTCAAATCTGTGGAATACTTGGCAATTGTCATATCAGATCATGCCCCATTGACACTTGAAATTAACTTCTCCAATCTCTTGACAGATCATCCTCCTTGGAAATTTAACTTACTATTACTATCTGATGAGAACTTTTACGACTACCTATCAAAATCTATAGAAACATTCCTAGATACAAATATAGATGAATCCATCGCCCCCTCATTACTGTGGGAAACTTTGAAAGCATTCCTAAGGGGCCAAATAATTTCCTATTCCTCTCATATAAGTAAAGAACACAAAAAACAACTTCAAGAATTAACAGAATCAATATTAAACATTTATCGCCAATGTTCCACAAATCCTACACAGAAACTCCTTAAAAAAAGATTAGCTCTACAATCACAATTCAATTTGCTATCTACATATAAGACAGATCGCTCATTACTCCATTCTTATGGTCTTTATTCTGAGTATGGAGAAAAAGGGAGTAGGCTTCTTGCTCATCAATTAAAACGACAATCTGCATCTCAGCTTATACCTCAGGTGAAGGACCCCGGTGACAGATCCTAGAGATTAACAAAAGTTTTTACATCATTTTACTCCACTTTATACACTTCTGAAGCACCAGTAGTCAATTCCAAAATGATAATTTTTTTTAAACAATTTAAATATTCCAACAATTAGTGAGGATCTTGCCTCAAATTTGGAGAGGCCAGTAGGTCTGGCAGAAATTGTTACAGCTATAAGATCAATGCAGAGTGGGAAGATGCCGGGTCCAGGTGGTTATCCTACTGATTTCTATAAGAAGTTTGCTAACAAGCTCTCCCCTCTTTTGCTTAATATGTTCCAAGACTCAGTTGAAAAAGGTCAGTTACATTACATTACATTACAGTCATTTAGCTGACGCTTTTATCCAAAGCGACTTACAATAAGTGCATTTAACGTAGGAAATCAGGAGAACTACTAGCCACCAGAGGTCATAAGCGCATCTTCTCTCTAAACAAGCATCTAAGAGCAAAACCAGTGCTAAAGTAAAAGCGCAAGAAAGGGATTTTTTTTTTAAATGAGTGACTACAATAAGTGCTAAGAGCAAGTAACAGGGTAGTAGTTCTTGAAGAGGCGAGTTTTCAACCTGCGCCCAAAGATGGGCAGCGACTCTGCTGTGCTGACATTAGTGGGGAGTTTGTTCCACCACTGTGGGGCCAGGACAGAAAAGAGCTGTGACTGGGTCGATCGGCAGCAGGGGCCTCTGAGCAACAGGGCAACCAGGCGTCCCGAGGCAGCACAGCGAAGTGGTCGGGCGGGGGTGTAGGGCTTGACCGTGTCCTGGAGATAGGAAGGAGCTGTTCCTTTCACCGCCCTGTAGGCTAGCACCAGAGCCTGAAACTGGATGCGAGCAGCTACTGGGAGCCAGTGTAGAGACATGAGAAGGGGAGTTGTGTGGGAGAACTTAGGGCGGTTGAACACCAGACGAGCTGCAGCTTTCTGAACAAGCTTCAGAGGTCTGATGGCCGATACCGGGGCGCCAGCAAGGAGGGAGTTGCCGTAGTCCAGCCGGGAGATGACCAGAGCCTGGATGAGTACCTTTTGCTGTCTTGTCGGCGAGGAATGGGCGAATCCTCCTGATGTTATAGAGGAGAAATCTGCAGGAGCGAGCAACCGATGCAACGTTTGCAGCAAACGACAGTTGCTCGTCCAGGATCACACCCAGATTCCTTGCAGTCCGAGTTGGCAATTACCAGGGTGTTGTCAATGGTGATGGCCAGGTCTCAGTGCGAGCAACCTTTCCCCGGGAGGAACATCAGCTCTGTCTTGTCCAGACTGAGCTTCAGGTGGTGTGTCGCCATCCACTCCGAGATGTCAGTCAAGCATGCAGCATTGTGTGTCTCTACTTGCGTGTCAGAAGCAGGAAAGGACAAGATCAGCTGGGTGTCATCGGCATAACAATGGTAAGAGAAGTCATGCGAGCGAATAACAGAACCCAGGGATGTCGTGTACAGGGAGAAAAGGAGAGGACCCAGAACCAAACCTTGTGGAACGCCTGTAGTCAGTCTGCGAGGCTCCGACACATATCCCTTCCATGTCACCGTCAGGTAGGATGCAAACATTGAGAGTGCAGAGCCTGTGACACCCAGCCCCTCGAGGGTAGAGAGGAGGATCTGGTGGTTCACTGTGTCGAACGCAGCTGACAGGTCCAGGAGTATCAGGACAGAGGAGAGAGAGTTTGCTCTCGCAGCATGCAGTGATTCTGTCACTGCAAGGAGGGCCATCTGTCGAGCGACCCACCTTGAACCCAGAGTGGTTGGGGTCCAGGAGGTTGTTCTGGTGAAGGTACAAAGAAAGTTGGTTAAAGACAGCATGTTCAAGAGTTTTGGATAGAAAGGGTAGAAGGGAAACCGGTCCGTAGATTTTGACGTCAGAGGGGTTAAGTGATGGTTTCTTGAGAAGGGGGGTGACTCTAGCAGTCTTGAAGGCAGATGGAAAGCATCCTGCCTGGAGGAAGGTGTTGATGAGGTGGGTTAGAAAGGGAAAGAGTTCAGGTGCTATAGACTGAAGAAGATGGGAGGGGACTGGGTCAAGGAAGCATGTGGTGGGGCGACTGGATGTGATGAGGTTGAGGACC
The DNA here is from genome assembly GCF_029633865.1 of Lampris incognitus. Taxonomy (NCBI): domain Eukaryota; kingdom Metazoa; phylum Chordata; class Actinopteri; order Lampriformes; family Lampridae; genus Lampris; species Lampris incognitus. The sequence goes on along the minus strand of NC_079215.1, from coordinate 50,615,078 downwards.
TCGTCAGCGGAGAGGGGAGCAAGGTGGGATAGGGTGGGATGTGGAGAGGTGAGGGAGGGTGCAGAGGGTGGGCTAGTGCAAAGAGCGCTAACTGGGTGGTGAGAAAAGGAGGATCTGATGTCATTTACCTTCGACACTCTGTCAAGCATCCATATCCCTTCTACTTAAGAAAGACAAGGACCCCGCTAACTGTGGATCCTTTCGTCCTATCTCACTTCTTGATGTAGATGTCAAGATCATTGCAAAGGTGTTTGCTCTCCGCTTAGAATCAGTTCTTCCAAATATCATCTCTGAAGACCAAACGGGCTTCATAAAAAAAATTGGCATTCATCCTCAAATATTCGTAAACTTTTAAATATTGTCTACTCTCCCAGCAACAACTCTTCTCCAGAAGTGGTCATATCCATCGATATGGAGAAGGCCTTTGACTGAACTGAATGGGGCTATTTATTCACAGTACTTCACAAAATTGGTTTGGTAATAATCTTATCACATGGATCTATCTTCTCTATTCCTCACTACAAGCTTTGGTCTGCACCAACTCTATAAGGTCTCCGGTTCTTTAAGCTCTCTAGGGGAACTTGCCAGGGGTGCCCCCTATCCCCACTGCTTTTTGCTATAGCCATCGAACTACTTTCCATTCATTCCATTCATCATTGCAAGGTGTAAGAAGAAGAGGTGTTGAGCACCATGTGGCTTTGTATGCAGATGATTTATTCATGTACTTAACTGACCCTGAATCTTGTACATTAACAACTGTCTCACTCCTTGAGGATTTTGGGTAATTTTCTGGGTACAAATTAAACTTTTATGAGAGTGAATGCTTCCCCATCAATGAGAAAGCTCTACAAATTCGACAAGCTTCGATCCCATTTCACTTATCCTATTCAGGCTTTAAATATCTTGGTATAAAAATGACTCGCTCCCTCTCCTCTCTTTACACAGCAAATTTCCCCCCACTGCTAAATCAAATTAAACTTGATTTCAAAAGTTGGAGTAGTAGCCTGCCACTACCATTAACTGATAGAATCCAATCAGTAAAAATGAACATTCCCCCGACCTTTTTCATGTTTCCCAGTGTCTCCCTATATTCCTCCCTAAAACATTTTTTCGCACAATTAATCAAACAATCGGCCATTTTATTTGGGGAGGCAAACACCCCAGAATTAGCCATACTCTTCTTCAGCGAAACAAAGAAATGGGTGGCTTAGCTCTTCCCAGTTTTATCCATTATTACTGGGCAGCAAATATACAAAAATTATCATTTTGACTCCATGTGCTGGAATCTAGCTGGTGCTCATTAGAGCCTCATGTCACTTGTCTTGACTTCCATCATTAGTCTTTTCATCACTCCTATAAAACCATCTTGCTACACCTTTAACCCTATAAGCAATTTCTACTTTAAAAAGATGGATCCAATTCAGACGTCCCTACAAATTCAAAACATCTGTATTAGGACCTATCACCAACAATCATCTATTCCCTCCCTCAACCCTTGACTCTACTTTTTCTAAGTGGAAAGATGTAGTAGGTCTACAATGTTTTAACGATGTATTTCACAATGACACATTTCCCTGCCTTGATGATCTACATTAAAAATATAATTTACTTTGCTCCAATATGTTCAGGATTTTCAAGTGCGTAACTTTATACATAAACAATTTCCTTAATTTCCTTCTCTTCCACCCCAACTCACTTGGGAAAACATGTTAAACCCTACCCTCCCTGCTCAAAAAGGGCTAATATCATTCTTGTATGAGAGCCTCTTAAGCTCAGAAAATCATTCGACTCAGAAAACCAAAGCACATTGACAGAAGGAACTAGATATTTAGCTAACAGGTGACTATTGGGAGGAAGTGTTAAAATGGGTTAACTCCTCCTCATCATGTGCCAGCCTAACACTCATTCAATTTAAGGTTTTACATAAAATCCATTCTAGTAAATCCAGGCAAGCTGAGATATATCCAGGCTTAGATCCACGGTGTGACCATTGTTCTCACTCACACGCAGATCTGACCCATATGTTTTGGTCATGCTCTGCACTTCAAAATTATTGGTCTTTAGTTTTCAACACCCTTTCAGATGTCTTAGGAGTCCTCATTGAACCAAATCCACAAATCACCATCTTTGGAATACCAACAAATAATTTGTTCTTATCCTTGAACACTAAATAAAAGTTACATTATTGCATTCATATCTCTTCTGGCTTGCCGAAGGATTCTTTTAACCTGGAAATTTCCCTCATGACCATCACATTCTGGGTGGTTAAAAGATATAATGTCCTATTTAACCTTAGGAAAAGAAAATTAATATACTTTGAGGGGATCAGAAGAACGTTTTTACTGCAAATGGCAGCCTTTATTTTCCTATTTTGCAAACTTGTCTGTTATTACCCTCGGAGTAGAGATCAGATGGTGATGGGAGATCTGCCCTAAGTCTATGGAAACTATGCTGAATTTGTCATTATTCATCTGTACCCTTGCAGCTTCGGCTGGCTTGCTTAATTTTTACATGTATTTCACAAATGTACATTGTTTAATGCTCGTGTCTATGACAATCAATGCAAACCTGTGAACCTATTATGAACAGATGACACTGAGATATGGTCGTCATTTTATTTTCCGATACTCTTAAAGCATGGGGGGGTGTCATTTGTTGTTCTGTCTGTTCTGTTTGTTTTGCATTTCTTTAAAAATATAAAATGTGGAGATATTTGTTAATATTGGATACTGTATTTGTACCTACATCTCCAATAAAAATAAGTTTGAAAAAAAAAGTACCTTTTTAAACTGGCATATTCAGTCTGATATACGCTTCATTAATTTTTATGCAGATGACGATTTTATACTTATCTGTTGTATTAACTTTTTGTCTACATTGCTTTGTTTTGATTTCATGCTGTCTGCTACAGTGCTGCTTGATTTTACTGTGTTCTGTAAGGTGTCCTTGAGTGCTCTGAAAGGTGCCCACAAATAAAATGTATTATTACTATTATTATCTACACTATCCTCATTCGGCTCCAGCTGTATGGGTAACACAACAGACAAACCACTTTAACTACTCAGACATTTAACACATACTTTTTAATCAAAATATTATGAAAATAGCATGATGCACGACGTTACCGAATCATTCAAATTTGACTATCAATCGATGTTTAATGTGCAGCTGTAGCCACCCAAGCAACCGGATTACTGCCGGACACCCATATCCAGGGGTTGCATCACCGATACGCTACAAACGCCCTTCCGTTTTTCTTTTTTGGTGCGGACAAAGCGGTCCCGTAGCTGTCGCCACTTTTTGAGCACGGTTTCCTGGTCACAATGTAATGCCACCGCCATCTCCTTCCAGGCATTTTCCACCGCAACTCGGTCGGAGTGCAGGGGGGCACTGGTATTGTAAATGTGCACATATGCTCGAACGAACTCAGCTAGTTTCACCTCAAACTCCTTTGCCTAGCGCCCCTTGCGGGAAGACTCAGATTGCAGCTTGCGGTTGCGTTGCATTATCAAATCCGGCCTGACATTTTTTTCAACGCAACGATGGCTGGAATCGACGTAGGCAATTGCATTTGCGTATTTGCGTTAAGTATTGCAACGACCGCGGATGAATAGAATCGCTAGCCCTTGGCTAACGGGTCGAACCCTTTAGTCGACTGGTTAACGTAGTCATACGTGGTGCGGGAGATCTGAGTTCGCGTCCCGGCTGCGGCGGTTCCCGGCTGCCCCCCAAATTCTCGCTATATTGGTGTCAGAAGTGGGATGGTGAGACCGTGAGGCAATCGGAAGCGCGTGCGCCCAGAGGTGTGAGGGAGCTGGTATGCTGCAGCGCTGCCCGAGGGGGCTAGTGTAACGACTGCGGATGAATATACTCGCTAGCCCTTGGCTAACGGGTCAGACCGGTTAACGTAGTCGCCCGTGGTGCGGGAGATCCGAGTTCGTGTCCCGGATGCGGCGATTCCCGGCTTCTTGCTACAGCACTGTAGCGCATTTGGGGGCAACCACAGGAACCGCCACAGCCGGGACGCGAACCCGTATCTCCCGCACCACTGGCGACATCGCTAACCGCTCGACTAAAGGGTCCGACCCGTTAGCCAAGGGCTACCGAGCCTATTCATCCGTGATCGTTACATTGCCCCCTTCCCAATCGCCACAGCCAGGGCGCGAACCTGGGGCTCCCGCACCGTGGGCGACAACGTTAACCAGTCGACTAAAGGGTCCAACCCGTTAGCCAAGGGCTACCGAGCCTATTCATCTGTGATCGTTACAGTATGTTTCTAGTCTTTAGTGTGTGAGTGGAGGCGCTGCATAAGCCCCGCCCCCCGTGACGGGGACAGACGACAGAGAGGACGGGTGCGGCCAAATGACAGCTAAACGTGTCTCAGCATAGTCTCTCCCCCCCCCGTTCATTCAGTTTAGGTGCTGTGAAAAACACTTAGGCGCTGCGCCAAAGTCTTACAATGATAGTGGAAGGCCTGCTGTTTATTCTGGCATCATGTGGGCTAAAATGTTGGTGACATTCTTACGTAAACAAACGCGCAATTAAATACAATGGCCAAAAATTAGAGGTCACGTGTCCATATATCACACGATAAATCGATAACGTAATTATTTTGACAGGCTTGGCTTGAGGTTGTATTTTATAATTACACCTGCCAATCTTTACATTCATCTGTGTACTCTGATGCATGTTTTTATGCTGAAATATAAAAAATATTACAGATATACAATGATTGTATCAGACGATTTTTTTTTCTTTTTAGCTAAACTATAACAGGAAAACAATCCTCGCTATTTAACCTCCAGCCATAAACACTGCAGTCACAAAGATCAGCGATACTGATAAATATTGGTGTTTGACTCCCATGTTTCAAAGTTCAATTTGAAATGAATCAGAACTGCCGGGGCTGTTAGGTCAATGACTAACCCACTGCTTAAAAAATATGAACCTGTGTTTGTAATTAATGTTATAGTATTTGTAAAAGGTCTTTTTACTTAGCTTGGTCTGCCATAATCTGCTTGTTAAACAACAACTTTGCTTCCTTTTCAAACTATACTATCTACCTTCTACATTTGGCTGCTATAGTGGAGAAGTAAACTGTAATCAGTTATTTAAAAAAAAAAGTCCGACCCTACAGTAACCAATGACAAAAGCAATTACAAAAGTGTTAATGATCTGGATATCAGTGGAATATGTCCTTCTGCGTGCTCAATAATCCAGTTGAGGAAATCACAGAAGGTTAAATCAGTTCACCTGGACACGAGAAACGTTTCATCACTCATGTGACTTCTTCAGTCTCAACTGACTGCAGATGTACTCACCCCGCTCTGTTCAGGGGTGGTTTCAAGGAGGAGGATGTGCACATCCTTGATAGGGAGGAACGCTAGTGTGAACGGGGAGTCAGAGAGGCCATCTATGTGAAGAGGGAACGACCATTCCTGAACCGAGGAGGGTGCGGGGGGGGGGGTCCTAAGAGTACATCTGTCACCATCTTACAATGCTGCGATTGCAACTAATCCCCAATCCTCTGTGAATAGTACACATGGCCATTGTAACTCTAGTTAATGGTCACGTCTATTTGCATATGAAACCGATGTTTTGGTCGTTAAGCCACTGTGTTGTTTATAAGGGTGGATACCTGCAGTCAGTTGAGACTGAAGAGGTCACTTAGATGAGTGATGAAATGTTTCTCTCGGTAAACGTTGTGTCCAGATCCACTGATTCTGTGATTGGTGGAATAATTATTGTTCTTAATATGCCTGTGATAGAAAGACTAAAATAAAGGTTGTTGTTTGAAAGAAAATCTCCAGAACTTCAGGCACCACAGATGTGGAATCAGTTATGCTCTTCAAGCATCCTGTGTTCATTGTATTTACCCCTAACACACAAAGTTAAAAAGAGGAGAGTAGAAAGAAGGCTAGATGTGACAAAAATGATAAATAGTACAAGGGATAACCTTGCCTTGCAGCAGCCCATCCTGAATTTAACCGTATTTGTTCCCAATATGTGGAGGTGAAAAGGATAGTGGGTGGGGCGATTCACTCTAGGGCGCCAGGTAAGGCCTAACCTGGATTGAAAACAGAAACAGAGAAACTAGACACGCTCCTGTGCTTTGCTAGAGAGGGAAAGTCGATCACCCAGCTTGGGTCAAGCTCAGAAACCAGAAAAGGTGATATATTTAAAAAAAAGGGAGTTTCTTAATGTAAGGGTGAATGTTACTGATGTTAATAATTATGATTAACTTTCTGTGGATAATGTAGCCTTTAAAATGGACAGTAGCAGAATGAATATAATCAAGCTGGAAAAAACAATGTAACAAAGTAAAATGAAGAAAATAACTTTGTTGGAAAACACAGAGAGGTGAATAGTTCATCTGGACACAACGTTTATTGACAGAAGCGTTTCATCACTCATTATTCATCTAAGTGACCTCTTCAGTCTCAACTGACTGCAGGTATCCCCACCCTTATAAACAATACAGTGGCATAACGACCGAAACCAACGATCGGTTTCATATATAATTGCTGTGACCTCTAACTAGAGTTACAATGGCCATGTGTACTATTCATAGAGGATTTGGGAATGATTGCAATCACAGCATTGTAAGATGGCGACAGATGTACTCTTAGGTCACGCCCCTCGGTTCAGGGATGGTCGCTCCCTCATTACATATATTGCCTCTTTTGACTCCCCGTTCAAACCCCTACTCGCCCCTATCAAGGATGTGCATATCCTCATCCTTAAAGAGGGAATGACCATCCCTGAATCGGGGGGGGGGGGGTACATCTGTCACCATCTTACAATGCTGTGACAACAACTATTCCCCAAACCTCTGTGAATAGTACACATGGCCATCGTAACTCTAGTTAATGGTCTTGCCAATCTGCATATGAAACTGATCGTTGGTTTCGGTCATTATGCAACTGTGTTGTTTATAAGGGTGGGGATACCTGCAGTCAGTTTAGACTGAAGAGGTCACTTAGATGAGTGATGAAACGTTTCTCTCAATAAATGTTGTATCCAGATGAACTGATTCAACTTTCTGTGATTTCCTTACCTGGATTATTTAGCATGCGTAAAAACACTGCTGGAACATTTGCAACGAAGTCTTAAATTTTTTGTCTTTTTATTCCACCACTGACATCCTAGAGAGTAGGCACTAAAGTGGATCCGAACATTTCCATGGTACAGTTGAATACAACAGCATATATGATGGTGGACTTGTTCCCCATCTCTGAGTCAGTCTAATCAATGATTGGTCCGTGACTGTGGTTGCTCATATTTGCTCATGACTACAAGCTAAATGGAGAGTTTGGATATCCCCAGTTGTTCTTTTGCCAGACAAAAACAGAAACAAAAAAACCCCCCCATGAGTTGAAAAATTCCTTGTATTTAGGTTGCTCTACTGGTCCTTTCAAAGTGGATTCATTTGACCCTCACCTTAATAGGTTTCTCTCGGCCCAGTAGTTTGTGTTACTAATCCAACATCTACAAAAACAGTGTGTGGTTATGTTCGGGGTTTTTTTTGTGTTGACTGCGAGTGGGCCTTTGTCATTCACTTAAGGACAAAAACTCCTGCTGAATAAATAAATAAATCAAGATAGCATATAAAGAGGCAGAGGAACAAAGATAAAGGAAGTGCGGTCATTCCTCACTTTGAAGAGAAGGAATGTGTTGTGCATTTTGTGTCAGAGTTCGTGTTTTACTTGTTTGCCAAGATGTATACACATGTCTATGACTGTGTGTGTGTGTGTGTGTGTGTGTACTCCCATGCGAAAGCATTAGGGGTTGTGTAAGCATGTGCATTTGCCAGGCAGAGCCAGTGACTCAGAGCAGTAGCTGTAGCTAGATTTCTTTCGGGTCAGTTAGCAGCAACCAGTGCGTCTGAGGAGGCATGTTATAAAATGCAACCGTCTGCAGCAGTGTCACTATGCCACAGAGGAGGAGAGAGGAGAAGAGAAGAGAGGAGAGAGGAGAGGAGAATGGCTAGAAGCCTTAACTGGGGCAGCACTGGGTCATTTCACATGAATAATGACTTTTCAGGATGTTGCTTTGCCAGGCCTAAAGCCATTAGTCTATAGCCTAATTTAACAAAGCCGATGATGGAAAATGTGATTCACATTTCCGAGCAGCTTATATTTTGTCTCAGCTGGCATATAAACTGAAGGATTGTGTTCATACATGATGCCGACTTTTGACACGGCGTTGTCGATTTGTTACCCAAGCTGCTAACAGCTGGAGAAATGTTTGCGATTTGTCTGTGGCATACCGATGAGCCAGGAGACCCCCTCTTGATAAATTATTCCATCCCAGGTCAACCCCCTCCTCCACAGCATCCCTCAACCCCCCCCCCCCTCCTCTCTTGCAGCCGCTCTCCCTTTCCTCCCACTCTCTGCTCCACGCTTTGCTTTTTACGCTTCATAAAATCCAGACGAGACCCTTGCTTCCATCCCACCCCCACTAATGTCAATCAAGCTCGTTGCCACATGGCAACAGGACATCAGTTGTGCCCAAACTCCTCCTCCCATTTTCATTTCCATCGCCTTATAGGGTAGCGTGTCTGCTCGTCAACAGTCTCCTCCCACTTCATCCTCATCCAATTCCTTGTAGGGTCTGAAGTATGATTACCCCAACCCACCACACACACCTCGGCAACCCCCCCTTCCACACACCCCCCACACGTGATCACACATACACGCAGTGTTTTGATCAATGACTTTCCTGTCATCGCCTCCAATAGCAGAATTAAGGGTCTAGTAGGATCCAGTGCAGTAGTTAAGAAAAGCACACACCAAACAAAGATGGCTGACATTATCTTTCGACAGATATTTCTTATTAAACCCACACGCCCACATCCCAGACAAATATATGAGCAGGTGAACACACAGGCAGTCACTTATTTACCCAGCACTGACACTCCTCTTCAAAAGGATCGGCTATGTCAGTGGAACTAGTTGGTCTTGTCTAGGGTTGCGGGAGGCCTCGGTGACAATACGACAGTCGTGCGGCGGTCCCAACAGTCGAGAAAGTGCACACAAACCACCCATATGACAAGCGCTGTCACCATCACTGGTGAGGCAGACTTCTTTCCTTTTTCACTGAAAGGTCCTTTAAGTGCCTCTTAAACCCTTACGGGATATAAATTCCTGTTTGGGAAGTTGTTAAGAATAAACTGAGTCACTTCCCAGAAGCTCTCTGTGTCATTTCTAGGGTGTCAAAATGTACGTTTATGGGCATCATTACTCTTCACCTGTGCTCATTACATTTGGCTTGATGCTTGTTCATTCCTCTAACCATACAACAACCTTCATCAATGAATGACTCATGCAACTCATCACAGCCACAAGACTAATTGACGTCATTCAACAATTGTTGTTTGTCAACCCTACAAATGTCAATAGGGGGCAAGTTCAGAAAAAGAGAACACTTAAAATGGGTTGTAGACCCCCTCCCCTTTTTGTTTTGTTTTTTTTTGTGTGCAATTTTTGAGCTGATAAGGTGTGCATGACATCGAACGGTAGAAATGGTTGGCCTCATGAAAAAAAAAAAAAGCATCTCACCACCGCTCTGAGGAAGAAAAATCGAGGCTTCTTCTTACGTATGGAGGAAAATGCACATTACGATCAACCCCCTCTTAATGGTTGACTTAATATGGGAGCACTGGAGACAACGAAACCCATGTCACATAGGCCACATGCAGAGTCCAGCGTGTTGGACCAGTGAAATGTGCGGCGAATAGAAAAGTGACACGCTGTCGTTGGCCAAATAAACTCTGGGTAGACTTGTGAGAAGCTGGGACGAAGTGTGTTTATACAACACTACCACCTTCAGTCTAACCCACACCACCATCACTGTCCTCTACATCTACACCCCTTTATATCCTTTATATATGGACACCACTGTCACTGTCCTCTACATCTACACCCCTTTATATCCTTCATACATGAACACCACTGTCACTGTCCTCTACATCTACACCACCGTCACTGTCCTCTACAGCTACACCCCTTTATATCCTTTATACATGTGAGTGGGCAGAGACAGGCTAAAAAAAGAGTGCTTACTTACAATTTCGCATTAAAAAAAACTATTCTCGATTGCTGAACAGCCTTATGACCTCTTTTAGGTTTGTGCAAGCATGGCAGTGCCTGGATGAATGTCTGTCTTGCACCGAGTCGGCGTCTCTCCCTTGCCTCGGGGCACATGCTAAGGTGGGGCTCTGCAAATATTTCATTCTTTTCCCTCACTTTAGCGTCTCTAATTCTCCCCTTTTCTCAGTTCGAGCCAAACGGCATTAGCATAACGCACTGTAAAACTGCACATAAATCATGGATCTAAATCATAACTTAATCGCTTGGTACGCTTGCCTGCAGAAATTCTTCCCTATTCCAAGCATACAGCAACTTTTCACAATCACACGAGCGCACAAACACAACTGCGAAGTCAGCACTACCATCTGAAATTGCATCACTGGGCAAACTAGCTCTCTGCAGTTGACCTAAAATACGAACTCATCTCAATATATCTCAGTGTAGCTCTCCACATCGCCTTCACCCCATTATAGTTCTATTCGTCAACCCCTTGATAATCTAGGCCTCTTACCACATCCATAAGCATTCCTGGTAAATGAGGGTGGCCCGTCACCTTTAAAATCAATTTCCATTCTTTTGCTCTCATTCTCTCTCCTTTCCTCCCATCCCCCTCTTCCAGGGGCTCTTAAAGGAAAACATTGAGATAACAGCTGCCAGGGCCCCGGGGGGGGGGGGGGGTTAGAGAGAGAGAGAGAGAGAGAGAGAAAGAGAGAGAGAGAGAGAGAGAGAGAGAGAGAGAGAGAGAGAGAGAGAGAGAAAGAGAGAGAGAGAGAGAGAGAGAGAGAGAGAGAGAGAAAAGAGGTCAAACAGTAAAGAGAGCAGGATTCCAAGGTACAGCTCAAAGAAGTACACACGCAAGCGGCGGCAGAAAAGCACACAGGCAAAATACACACACAGGAACACACACACACAGCTACTGACTTACTCACACTGACTCAAAAGTACTGATAAGAAGGTGACACTTGGCACCCTGACGTCGCTGCCCACTGTGTGCCTGTGGGGTAGCGAGTGGTTGTGGGTGCACAACACGGGGCTGACAGTGAGGAGGCGTGAGCAGTGTAAAGGAAAGTGAATAAGTGAAGGAGTGGGTGTGGGGGCAGAGTGAAACAGACAAGAGAGAAGACAAGACCACTATTCTGCGGACACCTGTCCTTTTCGCTCACAGGCTTGAGGGACGTACGGGGACAGCTGCAAGCCCCATAAAGACTAATTTCTTTAACTTGCCTCTCCTGCCCCATATTGCCCTCGCTATACTCCACCTCTTCTCCGTCCAAACGTGTGAGCATTGAGCGGACAAAACGTGGACACGAGACAGCGCAGGGGGCCCGCGCTAGTTCATCGTGGCATCTCTACATCTGCGATGCCTAACGTATAATCGAGCAAAGCATGGACAGAACAAGACGGGATATGATTCCTGGCAGCGGCTGCTCCAGCGTTCAAGCCTGCGTGCGTTGCTAGCCTTGGGCCGGGGGAACAGATGCCACGACAATGGCGTACAACTCAGCATCGCTCCAGCACAGCATATCATAATTGAGGCGATAAAGATCTCGAGCCCGCGTCTCGTTCCATCATCCACGCATAAGACAACAACGCGACGCTTGTTCCGATGTTTATAACCCAAAGACTCGTCAACGTGGCCGCCGAGCTGTCACGAGTTCCTGAAATGTCCTGACTGGACCACTTCACTCAGAAGGGGGGCAAAGCGAAGGCCTCATCTGTTAGCGCTTAATTGACATTTCATGCTCAGTGGTAGCCCTGCCTGCTTTGATGTCCTTTAACGTACAGTCAAACCCCGTCGACGGCGAGGACACAACGGCAGGCAGCACACGCGTACGGCATGAGGATGCAAAAAAGATATTCAGATGAACACTCACCGACAACACGGAAGGGTAGTACAGTCCCATCATTGTATTTTGCGCAAGAACTCAGATTGCCGTCTCGTTCCCTCTCTCTCTCTCTCTCTCTCTCTCTCCGTTCCTCTTCACACTCTCGTTCTCCCTCTCCCTCCGAGCCCCGTGTCACCTCTCCAGCGAGAACTCTCTGGTCTGTGTCTGTCTCCCAGATTCAAAATCTCCCTCTCTCTTCCCCCGCTCGCTCCGTCTGCCCTGCCAACCCCCCCCTCCCCACCTCCGCTGCTGGCCCCTGTCCCTGTCACTCTCCCTGGCTTGCGGTTTTCCCTATCCAGCTCAAGCCACCTCACTCTCTCTCTCTCTCTCTCTTTTTCTCCCTTGCTCCTTTCTTTCCCTTTATCTCCAGCCTTCTGTTTTACTGCTGTGCCCCTGCGTGCTCATCTCCCTCTCTCTCTCTCTCTCTCTCTCTCTCTCTCTCTCTCTCTCTCTCTCTCTCTCTCTCTCTCTCTCTCTCTCTCGCGTGCGCGCTCTCCCCTACGTCTCTTCTCTAGTCCTCCTCCCACCACCTCTCTCTCGCTCACCCAGATAGCCCAATGCCACCCCCTCCTTCTACCCTGCCTTTGTCACACCTGCAAACATTCCCCTCCCCTGCTTCCTTCTCATGTCGCAGCCCGCCCAAGCCTCCTTCCCCTCCCTCCCTCTGTCCGTCCCTCTCTATCTCTGTTTCACCCTCCCTGCTCCTCTGTTCTCCTTCTCCATGTAGGTGAGTTAACTGGGGCTGCTGGTACCACTGGGATAGAAGGAGAATCTCTCTCTCTCTCTCTCTCTCTCTCTCTCTCTCTCTCTCTCTCTCTCTCTCTCTCTCTCTCAGCCTTTGATCACATCATTCTCACACTACTGTTGACAGTTTAACACCACAGTGTTGTGGGAGTCTTTGTTGCACATCATTGTGTTCTTGCTTTCTGCTCCTTCCTCGTGAGGCCAGTTCACACTTCGAAATCCCTCAAGCCCTGCTCGAGGTCCGGCTCGTCTCTGTACCCTCCCAACGGCTTTTAGCAAATAATACATAAACATACAGTAGCACTCACAGAAAGGTGAATCGGTGCATCTGGACACAAGGTCTACTGACAGGGAATGCTTCACCACTCGTCTACGTGACCTCGCCAGTCTCAACTGACTGCAGGTATCCCCACCCTTATCAGCAATACCGTGGCACAACGACCGAAACCAACCATCGGTTTCATATGCAAAATTGCTGCGCCGCTGTGACCGTTAACCAGCTAAAGGATTTTATTCATATTTATTTCAACATCAATAAAATCCGACCACTGATTGGTCCGAGAGAAATTGAACAGCTCTGTTCATAACCAAGAAATGCCAAAGCGAGTCTTATGAAACTTGTATTATAGCTGATAATTTATCTATGTAAAAAAATTATTTGTTGTCAGTGAATCTCTTAGTTGTCTGTGAATGTTCTCATTCATCCAGGTCATGGTTATCCAAAGGAATTGAATCAAGTGCAACTGGACTTGGTATATATCCATGAAGACGTTTCGCCTCTCATCCAAGAGGCTTCCTCAGTTCATGCCTTTCTGACTAGACCAAGCAAGTCTGACTGGCTGGTGATGACACTCAGATATTTATCCTCTTTGGAGTCGTTATCAGAGCTAGTGATATGAGTGGCTCTTTTGTATTCCGATGTTTAGCAACGCACGTCGTTATCAGAGCTATTGATGTGCATGGCTCTTTGTGATCCGATGTTAAGCAGCGACGGTCGTTGGGGGTGTTAGTTTCGACTTCGTTAGTGCTCCATTCAGTGGTCATGAGAGTCGTTGGAGCTGTTAGTGACCGACTGTTGTTCTTGGAGGCTAGGCTTCTTGAGTCTCCTGGGTAGAGATCAAAGGACGGCATTGTAGGCGGGGGATAGGTGGTGTCGCAGACCTCCTCCTCTGTTGAGGGATGGTTTTTCCAGTTTCGCATAGATGGCTTCCTTCACCCCTCTTTCAAACCATCTATCTTCCCTGTCCAAAATGTGTACGTTGCTGTCCTCGAAGGAGTGTGTCTTCTCCTTTGGGTGTAGATAAACTGCTGAGTCTTGTCTTGTCCTGAGGAGTTTGGCCTTAGTTACACTAATATTGCTCACGTGAAGCACACAATTAGAGCTGGTCTTGTTGATTTAAAAAAAAACATTTCGCCATGAAGGGACGCCATCTGCAGTGGGAAAAGAAATCCCAAAAAAAGTAAAGCGAGCAGTCGAATAGAGCAGAGTCGAGTTGAGCCAGTACCGTGCAGGGGAAAAGGGGCATCAGATGAGTGATGAAACGTATCTCTCAATAAACGTCGTGTCCAGATGGACCGACTCACCTTTCTGTGATTTTCTTACCTGGATTATCGAGCATGCAACAAGATGTACGGTACCGCTGGTGATTTTCTGTTGTTGTAAATGTCGCCATTATTTGAGATGTTTCAAGGCAGCAGCGTGTTAGATGTATGAAACTGCAAGGTTATTTGTCCAGGCCTGTACAACACATAACTGAGTTAACGCTATGGAGAACAAATTAGGGTAAATGCCATACACAATGAAGCTTGTGTAAATAAGCAACTTAAGGCAAAAGAGATAAACCGCAGATAGAAAACAAGAGGGCAGTGTAGGATGTCAGATGTTGGTCAATGGGCTCAACAGGGAGTGAGGGATGAGGGGATTATGGGCAAAGCATCAGAGGATGAGTGGATGACTAGGGGATGATCTAAGGATTAACCACACAAACTGAACAGTCTAATAACACAATCACTAAGCTAATACAATTTCATGTAAACACAGGTAAAATGCACATATGCACGCACACACAAGAAACAGCGTGGCTTATGTATGGGCTGTATATTACATAACCCTGTGTTTTCAGTGTCTGTGTGCATGTGTCTGACTAGCAGATGTAAGATATTGCACTGGCACAGAGTACAAGCGTCTTGCTGAAGCTTTGGAAAAAATGTTTGACAGCCTAGGATCTTCGTGCGTTAAACAAAAATGAACTTTTGGCAGACATCGTGTGGGGGAGCTTAATCTGATTTAAAGATGGAAGAGATTTAATAATACTGATGAAGTGCAGAACGCAGAGAAAACCAGAGGGAGAGTACAGCAGGCAAAGTCAAGTGTGTCGACAAATGTCTCTTCCTCCACAAGCCAGAAAGATAATCTACATCTCCACCTCGTGGTTCAGTGAGCTTCAATGAGCTATACCAGGCCACGTTTAAACATGTATAATCTCTCCAGAAGACACACAGATTAATCATATATATATATATATATATAGATGGATAGATGGATAGATAGATAGATAGATAGATAGATAGATAGATAGATAGATAGATAGATAGATAGATAGATAGATAGATAGACATATAGATATATATTCTATTTATTTAAAAAAAAATGTTGGCCCCCTTTTTCTCCCCAATTGTACCCGGCAAATTACCCCACCCTTCCGAGCCAGCCCGGGCTCTGCTCCACCCCCTCTGCCGATCCAGCGAGGGCTGCAGACTACCACATGCCTCCTCCGATACATGCGGAGTTGTCAGCCGCTTCTTTTCACCTGACAGTGAGGAGTTTCGCCAGGGGGGATGTAGCGCATGGGAGGATCACAATATTCCCCCCCAGTTCCCCCTCCCCCCCAAACAGGCGCCATGACCGACCAGAGAAGGCGCTAGTGCAGCGACCAGGACACATACCCACATCCGGCTTCCCACCCACAGACATGGTCAACTGTGTCTGTAGGGACGCCTGACTAAGCCGGAGGTAACACGGAGGTTCGAACAGGCGATCCCCATGTTGGTAGGCAACGGAATAGACCGCTATGCTACCCGGACACCCATTTAATTATCTTTTGAGATGAAACTCTGGTCTTACCTGACTGTGAGTAGGGTAGCCATGATAGCCGAGAGTCAAAGGGTCATTGTTCTGAAAGACAGGAGAGCACATGTTTTGACACATGAACAATAGTCTCGATCTGTCAGGCAAAATAACGGTCACCTACAAATCACTCAAAATCCACTTTGCACAATAAGCACGCTCAGTCTTACTGTTTCATCATGTATGGCATCACACACACACATACACATACACTAGCCACTACTATCTTTATCACCCAATTGTTTTTTTTATGTCACTTTCTCTGTTATTCTTCTATCGTCTATTTCATCGTTATTCTTTCCAAACCAGCACCCCTTCTTAATTATCATCACTCTGTATTTAATGTTCCTCTTAATCAGCACTCTAGTGGCACCTCATCAGATGAATTCTGCCAAGTGCTGAAAGCCAGCTACCTCCCCAGTCAGTCTCGCAGAGGTTTCAGTCCAACAGATCCACGGCGTGCCCATTAAGAAGACGTGACAACAGGGCCGAGACAGATTGAACAAGGCAGGCAAAGCGAAGAAAGAGAAAGAAAGCACGGCTATGTCCCTTAGACCATAAATGGGTCAGCAGTGCCAGTGAGCAGGCAGCACAGTGCCACGATCCGGCATCCTGAGCTCTCGTGCAACCTCAGCCATATTCCCCTCCACCATTCAGGATGCATAAATCAAGAGACTTGTAATCATATTTAGGTTATATAAACAAACATTCGGTGAGTAGCTGCGGTTTGAAAAGAATAATAAGGAAAATGTCCGTTTGATGTCAAATACCAAACCAGAATTAGAATAACATTTATGCATCCGCTCCCCAAAATAGGGAGAATTTATTTATACAATTCCCACTAATAACGAACTTGTTGCTGCATTAATGCAAATGTGTTCCATTAAAAAGTGGGCTTTCTGAAGCAATAACATGCGCACACACAGACACACACATCTCTCCTCCTTATCTCTTTCTATCTGGAACCGGTGTCCACTGTCGGCACCGTCCCTTGGGGGAACACTTAGCTCTGCACGCATCACGACATGAATTCCCATGATTAATACTGGTTCCATCTACCTCCGAACCCCACGGGACCGGCACACTAAACCTGAGCCCAGTGTTCCAGTCGCTTACTGCACAAGTCGCACAACACACGCCACATTTTCAAACCCAGATTTTGGGCAAAATTGGACAGAAAAAAAAAAGCACATTGTGTATGGCAAAGAGTATGGGCCATCAGGGAGCCAAAAATGTACCAAGTGAAATGTCTTTGGGAGGAAGAGGCAGTAAATAATGAATAACCTTTTAGAGGCTCGACTGCCATAAAAAAATTATAAACCTTACTTTAAAACAAGGCCGAATTCGCAAAAGACACGCGGCCAGTCTCCATGAAAACAGGCAATGGAGAAGAGGCCAAAAAAGGCAAGACGGTAATGCATTTTTTTTTTGAGGGGGTGGCGGGGGGGGCACTACAGTGAGAAGATAGGATGGGGGGAGGGGAGAGAGGAGCTCTAGGATTATTATTTCTGGACGTGGAAAGAGGGAAAGAATGGAAGACGGGCAAAATGAAAAGAAGGGAGGCGCGACCGACACAGTGAGGAGCTGGGGCTAATATGAGGGGAAAACGAAAAAAAAAAGGTTAAAAAAAAAAACATCTCGGAGAGGGAGGCAGCGAAGACAATGACTCATACATGAGCAGAGTCATGTGCTTGATTTCCTCAAGGAGCCGATGAGGGAATCGGAGAGGGAGGAGAGCGCCGAGGCTTTTAGAGAGGAGCATTCATCCCGAGAGTCTCGTACGCACGCCCACACCGAAGTTGTGCTCGCAACGTTAATTGGAGGAAATCATTAAAATCTACGGCACACGTGCATCTGTCTCAACACCCATAAAGCTGTAATCACATTCACATGATACATGGGAAATTATGCTACATGCTCTGCTTCAACTTCTGCTTTCCTTCAAATCAGGTCCGGCTCAGTGAAATGATGCTTACTACTGCTTTTTTTCTTTTTTGCCTTATTTTGAATAAAGCTGATTATGATTCATGATTGAAGTTAGTCAGAATGCGCAAATACTTAAAACAACTTTAGCTCGGTAGTTAGCATGGCCAAAATTAGCATTATAAAAACAATTTTTTAGCTATCCTTAGCTAACGTAAAATTGTCCCTAGGTGTACAATTTTATGTTAGCTAAGGATGTGTGTGTTTGTGGGGGGGGCTGTGATGGCCCGGCGGCCTGTCCAGGGTGTCTCCCCGCCTGCCGCCCAATGACTGCTGGGATAGGCTCCAGCATCCCCACAACCCTGAGAGCAGGATGAGCGGTTTGGATAATGGATGGATGGATGGATGGATGGATGGATGGATGGATGGATGGATGAATAAAGTGCAGGATATAACTGACTTCAGCGGGCCAAAAGGAGAGAGCCAACTGGAAGAGAAAACAGCGTGAGCAATCAGAAGAAGAAGAAAAAAAAGATGACTCGGAGTCAACAGATGGCGAAGAAGGGGAGGAGGGGGCTGAAGGGAAGAAGAGGAGAAGGGTTCAGGTTTGTAGGAAACAGCATAGGCCTGGATGAAGGTGGAATAGAGAGACAAAAAAAAAAAGAAAGAAAGAAGCCAGGCATGAGAAATTGCAGTGTTTGTTGGACTCCAAGTTCCTCCTTCACATCACCAATCCACATGCAGGCGGTGATCCCATGCACTCCAAAAAAAAAAAGGAAAGGAAAAGAAAAGAAAAAAAGAAGGGGGGCAATGGAGTTGAGGTCTTGTACACATACAATTGATGTACACACGTTGTGTAATTGTGTGCGCATTTGTATACAGCCCAATTTACCCCACCAATCCTTGCACAATTTCATCTAAAGGTTCCTGGCTTTCCACAGCGTGCATTAACAGTGATCGTTTGCGGGCTAGACCAAAATCTGCATTTCATCTCCATGAAAGTCATCCTACCAAACTGCAAAGTAGGGAATGCCGTGCACTCGAGTGAATGTGAATCCACTTCATCCACAGAGCACTTATGTGCTAAGCCTGCGACCAGTCAGAGGATCTGGAGTTTATTTACTCTCAATATACTTCACATTCTTCTGACTTTCACAGTAAACCTACACTTGCTTCTTCAAGGGCCAGCTGTCTGGAGGGAAAGTGAGTTTGGAGAGTTCACCAGGCAGTTCTATATAACCTCTACTTGTCTCTATCTGCAATGGGCCGCGGTGACTATAACAATCCCATTTAAGCACAACAGAAAGGGTGAACTAGACTTATATGAAAGTGATGATCTGTATTCAGACCAGGGAAGGCAGGAAAAAATTAATATAATCAAGAATCCCGAGGATTTAGATATAAACAAATGTCCTAGTTGATGAAGTTAAACCAACAAATATCCAAATGATGAATACTTCTGTAATTGGTTACTGTTTGGAAGGACTTTGGAGGAAAAATTATGCAGGTAAAAGTGCTTTACTTCATTATAGCAGCCAAATTTTTTTGGAGGGGGGGTCAAAATTAAAGAGTCTGAAGAAGAAGCAAAGCTGTTGTGGTTATCAAGGAAATATGAGGGAATTAGCTTGCAAAAGACAATTATCATCCGATACCACAACATCGACAGTCAGGTCGAACTCGGGTTCAACCATGTTTTTTGGCCCGGTAGTGGGCAAAGTGATGACACAACAGCACTGCGGTCAGCATGGATACAATCATCTCAAATTGATCTCTGGAATTAAGACAAACACCAACGTAGTTACAAGCATCACCATAAAGTCAACAAAAATGACCATCAGGATCATAGCTTTCCCATAATAACTGCAATATTTTGCTACGGCAAATTATACCTATAGCATTCGCACCTCTTAAAAGGTTGAGGAAGCTTCAAAATGAGCAAGCAAGCGTTTCCCTTTCAGCACCTATAACTCAGTCAATAGACGAACGCCGGCAATAATCCTTCAAAGACAAACAGGGACCCTAAAACTAAGCAAATATTCTCAACTCGCAGCAGGAGTACATTTTTCTTGCTGACGTTTTTGTTCCATTTCCGTGCTAGGCCCAGAAAAGGAGGGTGATCCACCAACATCAACGTCCTAGTCAAGTCATTTGTCCTCATCGCTGTCCCCCCAGGCAAGGCCTTATTAGGTTAGAAGGCCCAGGTTCCAACACAGTGTGACAACAAAACATGGACTGCTCAGCACGCAGGATGGAAATTGAAGTCGACAATCCCCTCTTAACATTTCCCAAAATCTGACGCATGCTGGAGATGTGGCGTGCTTTCATGAATCCATGTCAACCTGAAAAAAATGCACGGCTTTCCGAGAGCTCCACTACAAACCAAAATAGCGATAACGTGCAATTCCTCCCTGTGTCGTTAAGAGCATGCCGGTCCACTGCCCCTTTAAGCGAGTGAAAGTTCAACTTTACTCCCATGCCCATTTAGCAATAGGCACGCCATCTATATTATTGGATTAGCATGGGCGTCCGCTAGTTGTAGAGCTCACTCCCACTTGCAGCAATTTCCAAGAGAAGCATTGAACATTTCTCTTCACACTGGATACACACCTTTATCTTTCCATCTAGATTTGGTCCATGTCTTATGTCATATGCTCCATACTGCATAAATTCATGCATGCTCAATTTGGGTACATCACTTGACCAGAGTGATTCCACCCCCACCAAAACGGTACGAGATTGCACCATTTCAATTAATGAAGGAAACGGCCGTGTCAGTGTGTGGGGAAAGAGCCCTTTATTTATGGCAGTGGCACAAATGGATTTATTGCAGCCACACCCACATTGTGCTGACGGAGTCACAGGTCAGAGTTCAGAGTTCAACACTGCCACGGTACCTGCGATAAAGTTTTTTGTTATTATTATTATCATCATTATCATGATTATGGACGAAGACAGCAGGAGAGTCATACAGTAAGACAAACCGCGAATCCTTCATAAGGGACGGGTTGTGTTGCTGCAATATTTACCATTTTTCCCCCCACCCTGAAAAAGAGCTTTACAATGGAGGCCAGCGTGCCTTTAAAGGTTTGTTCTTGGAAAGTGAAGCGCTCTAAAAACGTAAAGTAGGAAAGCTGAATGTCACTCAACCTAATTTACTGCAGGAATATTAATAGTGTCATTGGGTTAGAGGCATAGAATTGCATCGCTTTCTTTAATAGACCAACTGAGATACGAGGTTCATGGAACCATACAGTGCTTTGTTTTCAAATGCATTCAATAAGGCCTTAATAAGACTAAAATAATTTAATTACCAGGTTTAGCTGGTGTAAATGTTTATCTGCATTATGCTTTCTCTGCGGCCATGTGTGCATCTGCTTTATAACGGCGCGTGTGTATACTCGCAGATGCAATGCATTAATCCTCCACCCCATTAAATAAGTATCGCAGGGATCAATGTGGTTATTATGTACCCTCCAGCATGAGCTGTGACCCTGTTAACCCAAAACAAAGCCTCTTCACTGCCATTGATAGGGCAAATCTGTTCCTGCTCTCACTGAGAGAGGGGGGGGGTCCCCCCTCTCTTATCCTCTCATTTCCGGGCTATCCAGCCAGTTGATGTTCAATACTTTTTAGGGGCTGAAGCATTGATTTGTGCTTTCCACTGATCCCCCCCCCACCCACCCACACACACACAAACCTCGTACACTCTGGTCTGATTTCAAGTGCATTACCTTCCTTAGCCTGTCTTTCAGTACTCATTGATAGCAGCAATGTAAAGCAGTGGGGCCATTAGTTTTCCAATACCAGAGAATAGCTAACAGGCCATTTCACATCCATTACCAGTGCTTACTATGGCAAAAAAATAGCTCTCCAGCTTCCCATGGAGCTCTTAACCCCATATAATATAACATAATGATGTCAAGTATATCCTCCAGCCCCCTAGATGTTTTGTGAGGGAATGAGCATTGAGCATTTGGAGATCACTTGGGGGAAAAGAAAATCCATTTGAGCTTCTTAACAAAGGTTAAGACAATCAAACTCACTGATCCAGGTAAAACTCGTGTTTAAAGACACAGCTTAAAAATATGCATGTTTAAAACCCACTATCCAATGCTGAGTAAACCAGGTTACCAACCAAATTAATCTGAATGCTGGGTTTACTGAGCCTCATGAAATGGAAGGTCTTTGTTTTACATCCCTTGTTCTTCTACTCTCCCTCCTTCCTAAATGATCACGCAAGCAAACACTGACACGAAGCCTTTTTTTTTAAACCAAATGTTAGTAGCCACACCATTATTCCACATGGCAGAGGGGTACATGCATAATAAAGGTCAACTTTGTTTACAGTCCCAATACGTTGCAATAGGGCTGGGCAATACGATGCAACATTTTTTTTTTATCATCTTGTCTCAAGGATGAAATTTGGATATTGTCACATTGTGATATACAATTTGGGGTCTCTAAAACAACGTTGAGAAACTCAACTAAAATGTCACACAAACCGAGGCCTGCGATATTTCTGGGAATATCATTTGAAAATCACTTTTAGTTTGTTGTCACACTTAACATCAATATGACGAGCCCAAGTTGGATACATTGTATTTTTGCACGCGTAAGCACGATATACTGATATACACATAGTGAAAAGTTCTACGTGATCACTGGGAAAATATTCCCATCTCAGGCCAGCACTGCTTTGCACAGTATCTCCCACAGACTACAAGTAACCACAAAGCAGACCGTGCCCGAGTAGCAGCAGCAGAATATTCCCATTTACATCAGCGACCTTTGAAATATCTCCATAACCCAGTGCGAGGGCGTTTTATTCACGCTTTCAACCGGCTCAGACGCTGCCCTGTTCGGAATCAGCAGAGCTGTGGGCCGAACAGATGACGGGCTCCCGGTGGCCCCTCGCTCATGTTGCCGCTACCACGGGTCAACCACATTATCGGCCTTCTGGATTAATTAGTAAAAAAAACCACTGAACGGATTAAAAACACAATGGGCCGGACGAGGGGTGATGATCTCATGGTCAAACAGACGCGACTCGCGGTATCGCGTGCGTAGCCTAGGTACAAGTGGCATGCTGGCGGGGGGTTCGTCGCCGACTCCGCGTTAAAATGTCGGCGGACGAAGCGCCCGCCGGCCGCAGGCGCGAGACGGCCGATCTCACCTGACCAACTTCGGCGATGCCTCCGGCGCCGTCGATGCGGGGCCGCTTGCACTCGGCGCCAGCCGACTCCACCAGCGCGGCCGACGTCTGCGCGTCGGGCTCCGGGTCTCCTCGCTTCATCCCCCGCACAGCGGCAGGGGCGCCGTTCGGGTTGGGGTGAACTCCGGCCATCGCGTCCAGCTCCCTCTCCCGGTCCATTAGACCCCGGGACACAGGCAGCATGATTGATGCAACGTCGGTCGACATTAACATTTAAAAATCTCCTTATGCCCGCTGTCTCTAGATAGGAGGTGGTGGGGGTGGAGGTGATTGGGGGGGGGGTGTAAAAAAAAATTTTTTTTTTTGTCACCTATTCTTGTCCACCTCTTTTGCGCCGGCCTATGGACGATTCTTCTCTGCGGGTGGAAAATCAAACCAAACAGAAACGGATGCGCGTTTTCCCGCAACAACGCCTCGTTAAGACTGACTACTGTGTTTTCTTTAACTAGGCCGGCTCGTGAGTCAACGGGTGGCTTTATTGAGAAATGTGGTGGTAATCTAATCGAGCTATTTGACTGAGGGACCACGCTCGATGTTTAGCACAAATAGCTACCAAAAACAGCTTATACACACACACACATATATATCTATATCCCACTGCAGAACCCAGCGGGGGTTAAATACACAGCCCCGTAAAAATGGCTTGTCAGTTTATTGTCCGGCTATATCACCGCTTTCTATCTGCCAACCACGTATTTGTGGAGCAGGCTGGCCCAAGGCCTAAAGGGTTATTCCGAGCACGCCGATTTAAACAAAACGCCGACCAAAACAACGGAGCGCTGAAACGTCAACGTCCGGTTAACACACGGAGCCTTTTATTGCGCGCAAGATATCCGTTTCGCTATCGTCCTACCGCAACCTCAAGACGAAGATCCTCTACCACGTCTTCCCCCTATATCGCCTTTCCTTTTCCTTTCCGCCAGACACGCTGACCACTAAAGCAGGGGGGGGGGGGTTACTTAAAAGTCAGTCCTCGTCGGGAACTCTCTTCCCCCCCATTTTCGTCCTCTACGCTGCGTAAAGTGATTTCCCAAAACAAAGACAACGGGGCTGCGGCGTTTCCTCCTCCTCGCTTTTTCTTTTTTTATTTCCCGCCCCCCCTCCTCCTCCTCCCCCTCCTCTCCGTTTCCCGGTGTGGGCTTCTCGTGGCGCTTTTGCTCCACAGAAAGGAAACGGTCCTCCTCCTTCCCCCTCCCCCCCTCCCAGTCATCCCCCCCTTTCCCTCCCGCGCCCTCCTGTCTTCCGCTCCCCCTTGGAACGCTCAGCCAGGCAGCCATCGAATGAACGCAGTGTGCCGCAGTGCTGTTCCTACGCTGTTCCTACGCTCGTTTTCAAAGGGCTGCCTTGCCCCAAAAGGCGCGCTCTGAATTTATGGGATCTTATATATGTCGATTTATGGCGGGCAGTGGGCGCTCTTGGCCGCCCGAGTAATGGAGAACGCGGCGTAATCGTTCACTGGAGTTCCGCAGGATTTCTTAACACAACACGTCTTAACACAATCGGTCTTAACCAAGTGCACAGGCCAAGGTCTCCACACGGCCCCAGCTGTGTCGAGTCAGAGCCCTCCTCTTACATTTTCATTGTGTGGATGACACCCAGTGGTCAAACACAACAACGAGAAAAGTTAGGGTGACTGGTGAACAGGGCTGGAAGCTGTCAGGGCAAAAAAAAAAAAAACTCATCCAAAAAAGTCCAAGTAAAATGTATTTATTCAATGAAACCAAACAGCAGTTACCTGAAGTAAAAAAAATAAACTCATAGTCAATGTCATATGATGTTTATAAGCCTGAGTTGTCCGCTATCTGCCGATCATTCCACTAAATTACAATTGTAGTGTATTTGCAGCCATAGTGGGACAAAGGCCAGCTTCCATGAGTTTAATCCTGTGCTCTGAATAAAAAGACCCACCGCTGATAGTAGGCCGACAACCTTGCTGCATAGTTTGGGCACAAAATATTAAATAAATAAAGTCATATTCCCAAACTTCTCTAGCCGTAATAAGCCAGCGATTCGCCGAAAGGGAAAAGAAACGAAGCCAGTGAGGCCTGAAGAGTCCCGTCCCACAGCATTAACATGAACAATTGGACTGCCGGGTGGAAAACTTATCGATGGTGTGGCACTTCCTGCTGTAAAACCTTGTAGCTGGACGCTTGGGAAAATAAACCCTCACACACATACACACACACCCTTTATTTCTTCTGAGAAATTTTATTGGTGGTGAGCAAGTGACGCCTGAAGCCTGAAAAAGAGGGCGGAGAGTGAACGGTCAAATCACATTGCAAATGTATTTCTGGTAGCTTTTCTTTTTGTTTTTGTTTTTTTTTAAACTGGAGCTTGATACATTGCCGTTACTGTTATGAGTCGGGAACTTACCAGATCATCATCTTGGCACACTCCTAATCTCTTCCATCCTTTAGTTGAAAAACAGGAAGTGGATCAGTCTTGTAAATAATTCAAAACATTCCTCATTACTAAATCATTGACCCGCTGTCATATTGAACCACTTGCATTCTACGTTCTCAGGTTGTTTTCCCAGACTAGTTTCTCATGGGACTCAGGCATAGATGTTTTGTTTTTCTTTTCTTTTTTTTCCATGCGTTCTTTCAGAGATCAAATTGGGTGTGGAAACAATGTGACACAGCGTGATCTCTTCTTACCGTTTACTGGCCGAAGCATCCCTCCACACACGGCCCATCGTGAGGCGAGCAGACTTCAGTGGAACACATGAAGTAGATCTCAGAGGAAAGAGGGGAAACAATGCGAGAGGCGTTCAAAGCAGCCCAACCTCAAAACATGCCATATACAGTACGCTGGTGACAACTACAACTAGCTGTTGATCGTCATCGTCCCTTTCTCCAAGTTTCACAGTGGCTTTTTCATTACGAAAAGAGATGTAGAGATACAGCTTTATACGTTTTCAAAAGCCTTGTCGATATGCCTACATCAAATTAAATGGCAACGGAAGCAGAATCTGCAGTGATACCATATTTTTGAATGTAACATCTTACCGGCTAGGTAAGGGGTCTGGCATAATCTCCACCCAAACTTCAACTTAATGACCATACATTATATTAGGAAACAGGTACAAATGTCTCACCAGATCTAGACGTATATAGACATTTCTGCTTTACCATTGTCATCCCGCTAGACCTAACATGAGGACTTTTCAACCCTGCTCGAAAACCTCAAGGAGCTTCAAAGCAGAGCCTGCTCACTGAACAGGGCTTGTGAGCTTGAACGTCCGTCAGCAACAATTTTTTTATTTCCTGTTTAAAAAATATTAAAATGGTTTAACTTGATCTTCCTCTTGAATTCAAGGGCTCCCAACTGTCCTTACCTCCTCATCCAAGGCCATGGACTTGTCAGCCGAGAGGAACTGGAAGGTACTGATAGTAAACCTGCGGGTCTGGCCTCGCGGAGCAGGTGGTGGAGGCGCTGGGAGCACAGTCTGCTGTGGAGCTGGATCCAAGGGGTTGAGACATCTGGTGGGGGGGGGGGGATTTGCTCAATTGTTTCAAAATACATTTAGAACAACTGCTCTGTAAAATACACACCTTGTTATTTGTTGAACCACAAAAAAAAAAAAAAAAAAAACCAACAAATTGTTAATCGTGTATGGAAGCAGAGACAGGAGAGACTGCTCCAACCTACCCGTTGTAGAGCAGCACCCACACAGCTTGTCCAGAGCGGGGGTAGGCCAAACAGTAGTGTACCAACAGCAGCAAACTCTGTTCTGGGGGGTTGAGGAGCCGCACCTCCAGGTGAAGGGGTTTTCCCAGCAGTACCTGCAGAGGCTGATGGTACTGAGGATAGTAGTCGCTATACTGGGCATCTGGTAGGAGAGGGAGGTGGAGGACCACAAGGATGTTTTTGGGGCCATTTTATCACTCACACACACACACACACACAAATTAGCTCTAACAGCTGACCAGAATCAACATGCAAAAGGCAGTAATACTGAATTATTGAAAGACACTTTCACAACCACTAAGTACTATTAGATGTTGAGCCAATTGATCCCAGATGCTATAAACGGGGATCAGATTAATTAGATGTATATAAAGGAATTGGGACCAAAAAACAAACAAACAAACAAACAGGGAAAATGGCAGATATAGGTTAAATTAGGATGCTCTACCTTTGGCAATCCTGAGCTGGACTCCAAATACCCCCTGGGCATGAAGAGAGGCTCCAAGTGTGGGAATTTTGACGAGATACCCCACAGAGACAGTGTCTGGCTGATATCTGCATTCTACCAACAACCTGTGAAGCAGGGAGGCGATAGGAAGTGTTGCTATGGATACCACCATGTATAACTACCAGAGTAAAAAAAGGTTCTGTCAAAAAATCTGATGTATTCCACGTAGGTTTAGCATCCATAAAATGCACTGTATTGAAGTAACTATGTATTCTCAGACATTTGATAATTTCGTTGGTGTATGGCTCCAAAATCTGAAGAGTAAAAATGGGCCTACCTGGTAGGAGAGTCTCTGGTGATGGTGCCATAGTTAAGGGTGATTACCTGCACCACATTGATGATCTCCACCATATAGATCGACGCCTCCCCTATTTTCTGTTGAAACAGGATAGAGAGAGAACTTAAACTGCGATTTCAAAGATTTACATGTGAAGAAACACCTCTTCTGATACTGTCAGTTGCTGGATTTAAGTCAAGACCAAAGCTAATCCACAAAATATCCAAATTACAAACACTTTTGCAGTTGCCCAGTTTAATTGTAATTATTGGGTAGGAATTTTCTGGGGATAAATAAAATGACTTATAGTGCTTTATGTCTTCACCACAGAACCCAAATATGCAAGACTATGGCAAGGAGCAGCGAGTACGAAGAAGAAATGAAGTGGTTGTGGTTAACAAGCAGATATGGAGGACCAAGTTCCTAGAAGACCACTACCAACAGATATTATAGTATGTATAGTTCAGACTCAGGTTCAACTGTTTTCCTTTTGTTGTTGTTGTTTTGTTTGGCAGTGGGGAATGCAGTGACACAACACCATCATGTGACATCTTGAGTTTGACTTTAATGATGAGGCTGTCCAGGATGCATATTAACAGTTTACTAAATAACGTTAAGCCATCACATGTTGAAACTCTCTCATAACGACAACTGGCTCTGGCAAGTATTTTTGTTACATTTCTCTTCCTTTCTCGCTACCGTGCCCTCTGTCTTTACTCGGTTACAGGCTACTTTAGTGTGCAGGTCTTGAGCGTTCTCGCTAGCAGCTTCTGCAGCTACAGCAATTTTGTAAGTTTTCTCAAACGACAGATCCGTTTCAGCCAGCAAGCGTCTTTGAATTCTATCGTCATTTATCCCACACATGAGCCTGTCCCTGAGCATCTGTTCAAGTGTTGTGCCGTAGCTACAACCGCATGCCAATTGTCTCAGCTACATATGCACTGATGGTGTCCATAGGCTGGCGAGAGCGAGAGTCAAACTTATATCTCTGAACGATCTCACTCGGTTTTGGACTGAAGGGGTTTTGCATCAAAAGCTATAGCTGTTGGTACGCTTTGGAGCTAGGCTTCTCTGGACTCAGATTTCTCATGAGCTTGTATGTGGCTGGGCACACTACGCTGATGAGGATCCCAGATGGCAAAATTGCTGTGGCCCAGACCCGTCCCACACTGACACTTTCATCCGGCCCATATACCGTGTGGAATGATGGCACCTGGGCGGTCCACTCCTGTTTGCCAGAACCAAGCCATAGCAGCCATAGCAATGCCGCATGTGCCACATATTTGCCAAAGGTGGCCCATATTGGTTTTGTGATATTTGGGCCATATTCACCATTTACCAGAGGGGCCACTTCAGGGTCACATCCAGATTACATGTTGCTGAGAGTACCACATCTTTGCCAAAAAAGGCCCACATTTGATTTGCCATATTTGGGCCATATTTGCTATTATACATGTGGGCCACTTCAGGCTCACATCCATTTTGTCAGGACCAGAAGAAGACCATCAGTGCCGCATCATTACCTGAAGTGGCCCACATCCGGACGCTATCTGGGATAGCTCTCTGCTTCTCCCTGATTCACTTCGAAAAACTGCTCAAGCATCTCACAGTATTCTTCCCATGTTTGCTCTTTAGCCTCGAAGGCTGACAGGGTGCCAATCATTGTACTCATCTTTATGTACTTATTTACCATTACTCCCTCTCACTGATCCAGCCTTAGCACCTTTGCAACTTAGCATGACACAGTCCTACCATCGCCTTGAACTCGAACTCCAGTTTGGCAACCGTCCTCAATCACGCACTCTTTTCTTCCATCCAATATCCTCATCGCCATTTCATTTCAAATGGATCTTGGTCAAGCTTAAACACAGTTCCCAGTATCACTAGAAGAGTGCACTCAGTAGAGTGCAGACCCCCACCAGGCATATCTCCCCTTCTCCAGTGCTCGGGCTTGGCAAAAAAAGCAGCCCCTTTTTTTGCCCACCGGGAGAAGGGAACATACCGAGGCACTGCCTGAGAATTATCTCCCCTTCTCCGGTGCTTGGATTTAGGCAAAAAACCAGCTGAGGAGTAAGCACACAATTGCAGTATAAAACAGGTTTTTCAAAGGTTTTGAATCACCGCAACCACGAGAGGTCCTTGATCATACAGTCATAACTGTGCATAAAACTTATTAGACTGACAGGCCCAGAATTATGCAGCTTAACAGCAGACAGATACACGCACACACGGACAGAAAGCCCAGTGTTTTTCCTGCCATAATACTTTTGCACAGTGCCGAAGTTTGTTGAACATGAAATATGGGGAAAAAAAGTTTTTAATATGCAGCACTCAAGCTAAAAAAAAACAAAATCTACCTAATAAAAACGTTTTGCCTGTCAGTCTGTGGATGTGCAGCCTCCTAGGCAGACCCTTGCACAAATGCGACCCAGTCTAATATGAAGTTGCATTTTCCAAAAAGAAAAGGTTTGCTATGTGTCCATTTTGGTCTGACCCTAATCCCGTCTTTATTTTCATAATAAAATAAAGCTGTGTAAACCATTTACGCTCACGCATGTGTGACTCACATCTACGGTTGACTCAGATCAGGCAACAACAAGAATATGCAACATTTCCTGTTTTGACTGCAACCTAGAAGAAATTTCCTTCGCATTTTTTGGATTATCAAAATTCGTTTAATAACTTTTGGTCATGTCACTGCCTGACCTGAGTCAACCGTAGACGCAAGTTGCTCATGAGTGAGCGTAAAGGGTTTTAAGTTGTTCATCCAATGTTCCCCCAGGTCTGTGCTGAGATCAGCAGTAGAGGATTTGCTTTTTTTACACCGCCTGATGGAGATAAAACTAGGTGTCCAAGAGTTAAAGCAAAAAAATTCCTGAGAATCCTCCAGGTTGTAGAAAGCAGCAACAGATGCAAAACAGATGCAAAATATGAGAATGGACTGAACTTCTACTTTTAACTAGAACAGACTGTCGTTTAAAATTTGTTGAAAGGAATTAGCATTCTTAGACAGGATCATATCCAAACAACAGCAGTATTTGAATTAGTAAAGCTTACAATTTTATGCACCCCGCAACCATCCAGTGGGATCTTAAAGAGGGCAAATTTGGAGGTCACCCTCACAGGTTTGCATGTGTCATTGCCAGCAGTCACCAGTGAGGCGGGGGACAGAGGGGGCTCCGACAGGGAAGCAGGCACAGAAAAAACAAAGTGGCGGTCAATAGTGCACTCTGGAGAGGACACACACAGACACACGCAAACACAATTATCGAAAGGTCAGATAAACAAAAAGGTCACAACTCTCAGGAGGCAACAGATAATGAGACCTAGGGTATCTTCTATTGTTTTCACAGTTTGTGTCACTGTCGGCTCAATTCATGCTGCTCTGGTCCAACTCTGCCTTTTCATACATACAACATTGCCCATCAAAGCGGTGTGAAAATACCATTGGGGACACAACTGCAGCTTACCGTCCATGGCGTAGTAGCAGGCAGGGGGGTTGTTGCTGTAGCAGCATCCCAAAGAGACGCACTGAGACTGGGACACAGAGCCATTTCCACATGGGAGATGCTGCTCAGTGGGTATACTACACTCTAAAAGGACACATGAGAAATGTCAGCTGCACAGCCAAAATAACATTGCAGGGACCGAATAAATCTGCCTTTTTCATGGAGGGGGGGTTTCTTCCCCCTTTTTCTGCCCAAGTGTACCTGGCCAATTACCCCACTCTTCCCGAGCCATCTCGGTCACTGCTCCACCCTCTCTGCCGATCCAGCGAGGGCTGCAGACTACCACGTCTCCTCCGATACATGTGGAGTTGCCAGCCACTTCTTTTCACCTGACAGTGAGGGGTTTTGCCAGGGGGACGTAGCGCATGGGAGGATCACGCTATTCCCCCCAGTTCCCCCTCCCCCCCGAACAGGTGCCCTGACCGACCAGAGGAGGCGCTAGTGCAGCGACCAGGACACACACCCACATCCAGCTTCCCACCCGCAGAGACAGTCAATTGTGTCTGTAGGGACGCCTGACCAAGCCGGAGGTAACACGGGGATTCAAACCGGCGATCCCCGTGTTGGTAGGCAAAGGAATAGACTGCCAAGCCACCCAGACGCCCCCTAAATTTGCCTTTTTGGCATATCAAAATCCTTTCAGAGTTCTCAACGCAAAACGTGTCTACCTTGAATGGACTCTGCGATGGCCACTGGACAAGACAGTTGAGCCTCTCTTCTTTCATTCCCCGCCAAGTAAATAACATCGACGAGGCGCTGATTCCCCTTTTAGAGAACCGGGTTTGGGAAAAGTTAGTCAATGAATACAGTAGATGGTCATTTATTTACAGGGGCATGGTCTCATTGTGAACCATGAAGCAACACTTACCTGTACGGTCACGAGACAGAGTGAACTGAAGGGGAGAAGCAAAATAATCCTGCCATCTTTTTCTTTCCTTGCAGAATATTCACAGTGCTTTGGGGCATCCTGAATGTTCACCTGGTTGCCTTTGATGTCTGGGAATAGAGGGATTAGTAACGTCTAGGAATAAAGCAGTGCAGAGGGAAGCATTAGTTGTCTCTATGAAGTCTGACAAAAGCAAGATGAAAGAAGCCTTTGCCATAGTCAACACAGTGAGGGCACTGTAATTCCATGTATTTAACAGTCAAAACAAAACTGAACAGACCTTCTCAACCCCCATTCGACCGAATGTGCACCACTGTACATAGAAAACAGACCCGTCCCCCGTGCCATGTTAAAATTCAACTCATGCAGAGATGATGGCAACCATATGCACTCGAAACATAAACTTTTCCAAACACACAAGTGCGAGCACACACACACACACACACACACACACACACACACACACACACACACACACACACACACACACACACACACACACACACACACACACACACACACACACACACACACACACAAGCACCTTTAACAACAACTCCAGATATGGGACCAGGAGGCAGCTCCACTGTCATCAGGTGGGAGGAACAGTAGAGTTTAGGGTTGGGTATGATGGGAGGGCTGGTCTGGATTTTGGTGGTACTGGTTGTGGTGGTGGCAGGGTGGTGTAGTGGAGGGGTTACAGAAGCTGGTTTGTACGGACACTGCAGCTCCAAGCTCCTGTACTGTGCCAAGGTCACATCCCAAAACCTCAGAGATAAGGAAAGGGTAGTGGGAGTCTAAGAAAAGACAGATTAGTAAAGTCTATTTCAACACAAGCTGAAAATACATATCACAACTTCAGTGTGAATAAACATTGGTTTTGTAAGATAACTCAATTGTTGGTCAATCTAAACAACTCTTGGAGTTTCTGCCACTTGAACTGCATTCAAATCCAAAAACCTCTTCTGCTATATTTGTAAGCACCTTGAAGGAGGACTGAGAAAGAGAGAGAGAGAGAGAGAGAGAGAGAGAGAGAGAGAGAGAGAGAGAGAGAGAGAGAGCTTAAAGGAGTACAGAGAGAGAGACCTTAAAGGAGTACTGAGAGAGAAAAGAGCGAGGGAGACCTTGGAGTATTCAGAGAGAGAGAGAGAGACCTTGATGGAGTACTGAGAGTAAGAGAGAGAGAGAGAGAGAGTATGGAAGATCTCACCCGTTGTTGGCTGTGGCAAGCAGGCAGGGGGGAGTGGAAGATCACCTCAGAGCCATCAGTCATCTGCAGCATGTACCCACACAGGGGTGACACGCTGGAGAGGGGCAGCCATTTCCTGCTTTGGTCTGACATTAGAAATATTAACCATTAGTTCACTATTACACACAGCTGAGATGTCAAATTCAGTGTTTCATCTCCCAGAGCAGAGGTGTTAATCCAGTCCCACCTATCACGATGTCAATGAGAGAGGGCGCATCTTGTTAACTCCTGGTCACTTTCTAGCCTGGAACCCTTGCAAAGGGCAAACCTTTTTCTAGATGAACACTTCAGCTTTAAGAATTGTACATCTACCAATGCCAGTGATTTGATGGAAAGGTTTTTTTTTTTTAAGTGTTTCCCAGTGCCCTAGTGTTAGCAGAAAAACAAAGACATCAGTGAGTATGAAACCTTATGCTTTCAAAGAAGAAGACTTCAAATCAGCTCAAACATTGAAACCTTATTTCCCAGGTCAGTGTGTGGACATCTCTCCTTAACATGCCCCTCCTGACTAGTGGGGACGGGCTGAAACGAAACCTTTTGGCGGACAACTACACACAACTTTTTGACCAATACCAAAAAGGAAACACTTTTCAGGCATGTCAAAATTTATGCCACGGAGTAAATCACATCCATTTCACTTTGGGCTAATGTTTTACATTTTGATTTTCAAACTA
This sequence comes from Lampris incognitus, assembly GCF_029633865.1. Classification (NCBI taxonomy): domain Eukaryota; kingdom Metazoa; phylum Chordata; class Actinopteri; order Lampriformes; family Lampridae; genus Lampris; species Lampris incognitus. The sequence continues at coordinate 50,581,302 of NC_079215.1, read as the reverse complement.
TAAAGGATGAAGACGCTCTTAACAGCATCACAACACATTCAGATCTTCCTCAAAGACAACATTAAAAAAAATTCCGTATTTTTTTTTTTTGGTCATCAATAGTGTCCAAATGTTAGGAGGGAAAATCTTATTCCCCTTTGTACTTCATATTGCTTGCTGTACTCGGCATGCTGATTGTGGTGGCCTGTTTTAAGGTGGTAAATTTAAATCATAATGGAAAAGATCTTTAGCAACGTAATCATTTCATATTTTAACATAACGGCTTTGATGGTCGTTTTGTTGTCCTTATCAGCAACTGTGAAATGGCATTTTTGCTATTAGCAGGCCATCGGGCACTCACTTATTTACAGTGCCAGAGAGATGCTCGGTGTGTGATGTGGGCATAACATGATGCAAGAGGAGAGCAACAAAAAGTATAATTATACTTAACAATGCAACGACTTTTTTTTTTACATCATGTTAACAAAACTGGTCAGAATTTTCAGTGTTATAACCATCAGCAGATAACTTTAAGTAAGTAATTTGGAGAGCGAGAGAGAGAGAGAGAAATAGAATGAATCTGTAGACAAAGGACAAGATTTTGGTACTGTAAGTGTCCTGGTATCTGTTTCAGTTTCCCTTGTAGTCCGAGTAGTATTGACCAATCATGATTGAGTAGACAATGATTTCTACAGGAACATACTTTGGTTGCATGTTGGGCCATGTGGGGAGTGAGAGGCAGAATGCATTGGCTGAAATGTTGTCTGGACCTAAAATGCCTACAAAAAGTATTAATATTTGTGTGTTGGTTGGAGAAACGTTCGACTCGTGTCGACTACTTGTGAAACAATCCAGTCGTAGATATCATCTCTCAACTCCATTCTTGCATCTCGTGTTGCTAATCCAACTGTGAACAATGATGTGCACACGGAACAGGAAACGGAAGTGAGCAGCCAGCAGCTACACTGGAAGCCCCAAAATATTGGCCGTTGTCCCCAGAGCTAAATCATCATTTAGCTTCTGGTTCCAAGACTGGGGAGTACCAAAGGATGTCTGAAATTTCGGTGCATTCCTTGCCAACTAAAATATTGCACTGTGGATTCTTATTACTGTTACTCATTGTGCCTTTTTAAGATTGCTCAGAAGGGAATTTTTCTATGTGCTGTTGACAAAAGAAGCAATATGGAGCTTTTTTTCCCCTATCTGCCTCTCTCTGAAGACGTAAAAAGCCAGATTTTTCCACTAATGTAAACAGGCTCTGTGTTAATACAAAAGACCCCAACTGACCTCTGACCTGAATGGAGTCTGGTTGAGCAGAGGGCAAGAAGACTGTCATCAACCCCTTCAGACACTTAAGCATAGAGGACATCAAAGGAGGCTGAGAGGGGGTAGATGGTGCAGAACTTTGAATGGCTGTTGAAGAGGGGCTAGGGCTGGTTATCGGTTCAGTCCCTGGGGTTGTAGGAGAGGGGTATACAGATAATGGGGTGTGAAATGGATGGTAATATGGAGGGTAGGGATGATTATAATAAGGGTAAGGGTAGTAGCTACAGATTGTGTGAGCATATGGGGGGCAGGTAGTTTGTGGAGCCACTAGTTGAACTGTAGGCCCGGTGGAGTCAAGTGGACCTGAGGGCTTCTGCAGGTCCAGAGGAAAGACAGGAGGCGCCTCTTTGGCAGGCGGTGGAGTGGGAGGTAGAAAATAAATGGGTCCATGGTCATAGTATGGGTAATATGACCAAGGAGGTAAATGTGGATCTGAGAGATAGCGATGGAGTCCAAAGGGCTGTTCGGGAGCAACCTTTTCAATGTGAACAGTAGAAGTTGTAGCAGTGACAGGAGCTTGAGGAGTGGCAGGAGCCCTTTCTTCAAAGCCATGCTCTTGGTATAACATTTGTTCATGAGAATAAAATCTGTATGGATAAAACTGACTGTATGGGTACTGTGGATACTGAGGGCCCATTGGTTGCTTCAGAGGACCAGGAGGAGGAGGAGGAGAAAGAGGAGGTGGGTTAGGAGGAATGAGGGCAGCTTCTTGAGTAACTGCTTCTGCAGTAGGTGAAGGGTAGTAGGATATAAGAGGATAATGAGGGTAGAAATTACCCATATGTAGTTTATGTGCCGTGGAAGAAACAATTGTTTTTTTAGGGGTGGGAGCTGGGGTAAGTGGGGGGTAGTAGAACGGCATATAGGGGTAATACAGACTTGAAAGATACTGGGGAGGGCCCACAGGTAAATTGAGAGGTTTATGGAGAGCCTCCCCAGGGGCAGGAGCTGCAGATGTAGATTGGACTGCCATCAAGAGCTGGTGAGAGTGCGAAGGGTAACTCAGATGACCTCCAGAAGTAGAGGGGAAATGGCCAGGCCACATGGGGGAGACAAGCTGCTGAGAATGTGAGCCTGGGGGACTGCCTGGAGTAGGATGGGAGGGCCGAACAGGCTGTGGACTTGGGAGGTAGGCTTGGGGCAGCTGGGGGTACTGGAGCTCTGGCCAAGGGTAATGCAGGAAATCAGAGAGATAAGCAATCTGGTCCTGAATCGGGGGCTGAGGAGTGAGAGGAGGAGGGCTGGGAGGAGGAAAGGGAGGGGTGGTAGGCGCAGCAGTCACAGAATCTGGAGTGAGGGGATGCTGAGGATCTCCAGGAGACAGGGGTGGAGAGAATGGGGGTGACAGGTAATAGGGGAAGAGATGTGGGTAGGCTGGACAAGAAAGGAAGGACTCTTGTCCATTTAACAGCACCAAGACATATAGTCCATCCTGGAAAAAAATAAGAGATAAATACAAGAGGTAAATGTTTCAAAGTCACAGGCCAGTGACATGCCAAGATATTACATCCAATCAAACTGGATAACTTACTCTAATGGGTAAATTCCATCCAATCAAACTAGATAAGTTATTCTAACTGTTCAATTACATTCAATCACACGGGACAACTTACTCTAATGGTTAGACAAAGAGCATCGAAAGGGATGAAGAAGATGAGCTCCTCAGGCTTAGAGTCTACACGGTAGGCACAGTCTTCAGACAGCAACGGCATCAAGTTGTCATTCACTAAAAGGCCAGAAAGGAAGCAATTATATCACATTATTTTTTAATGGTCATAGCATTATTGTTTATGGTCAGGAGTGGTTAGCCATTAAAAATGTTCAAGTGTGGAATATCAATGACAAAACATGACAAATGAAATACCATGAAAAGGATTCCCCACTATTTGAAGAATTAATTCAGTGCATGTTTAATATATGGAGTAAACTGTGATGCAGATCAGCTGTTCACATTTATGAATATACATAAATATATATATATAGTGTATATTGAACAACTCAAATAGGGGCAGTGTTTTGCTTTGAAAGAAAGAAAAAATCCCAATTGGTTTGTACCTTGTTGACTGATGCATATCTTCCCTTTAGAGGCAACACACTAGCCAATTCACACTACAAATTTAACCCAAAGTAGTCAAGCATCCAACTCACCCATGACTTCCACTGCATGTATATCAGCCTCTGGCTCCTCTATCTGGACAACCATGCCATAAGGGGAGCAGAGCACTGACAGAGCAGACTGGGAGGGAGGGACGGCAGGAGTGGGAGTCTGCACTGGGCAGGAGAGCTTCAGAGGACTCTCCCCCCACAGCATGGATAGAACATAACTGCCATTCTGATGAAGAGAGAGTGGAGCATCATGGGAAAAACAAATCGGGACTGAAAAACTGAGTTTTTCCTGGTAGTTGTTACAATAACGGACAGCGGTCACTGGCTTATCTGGCATGCTGCAGCTATACCTCCTGTGTGATGTAACATCCGTCATAAGGTGCCGTCATCACCAGATCATTCCATGAGGTCCTCACTGAGTAACCACAGTATGGAGGTATATGGAATACAGATATGGGCGCGACTCCCTCTGAGGAAGAGTGTGGTTAATGAACAAGCATCAGTCAGAAAGTTCGTCCTTTTCTTAATGGAAGAGTTAAGAAATTACAGTACATTTTACATCACAGCAGATTCACAATGAAGTTTTTCATCGAAGCCTGTTTTCTTTCCCACACTTGAAAATATAGTCTCTGTGGACCAACAGTTCAGAGAGATCTTGAGATGGCATCATCATGTTTTACCACTTCCATCTATCCATCTATCCATCCATTATCCACACCACTTATCCTACACAGGGTCATAGGGATGCTGGAGCCTATCCCAGCAAGTCACTGGGCGGCAGGCAGGGAGACACCCTGGACAGGCCGCCAGGCCATCACAGGGCCGACACACTCAGACTGTCAGTCTGACAGACAGACAAACACCTAGGGACAATTTAGTACGGCTGGTCCACCTGACCTGCTAAATGTCTTTGGACTGTGGGAGGAAACCGGAGCACCTAGATAAAACCCACGCGGACACGGGGAGAACATGCAAACTCCACACAGCGGACGACCCGGGACGACCCCAAAAGTTGGACTACCCCATGGCTCAAACCCAGAACCTTCCTGCTGTGAGGCGACCGCTCTAACCACTGCGCCACTGTGCATATACCGTGCATATTTCATTACTTGTGCAGTAAAAAGATCGTTATGTAATGGGGGGAAAAAATTGCTGCAAATGCCATCAAGAAGCCAAGAATTGCCCCTTTATACGATCCACCACAGACTTCCTCTTGCTTCAGAATGAAACTGGACAAAGCATAGGTTTGTGTTTTAATCTGGGGTGAGTTTGAAGAAACTCAATCCCTCCATTTCCAAAACGTTTTTCTTTTTTTTTATCTCAACTTTTAAGACGCCAACCCAAGCCAAGTCAAAGTTGTCCGTGTTGAGGTTAAAATCAGTGATAGAAAAGATTTGGACTCAAACACCCCCCCCCCCCCCCCTTCTCACCTCTATCCACTAACAGCTTCGAGTAGCCTTGCCCGGTTGCTGTGAAGGTCATGATGTTGTCGTCACACTGCAGCCGAGGCCTCATAGCCAGCCACTCGGAGAGACGTGGACTTGAGTCAAACGATGGGCTGTACACTCTCCCCTGGACACCCTGAAAGCCTTAAACATGAAAAAAAGCATCCGAGTTTATAAAGGCTGTGTTATTCGGTATTGCACCTTTGCTTCGTTGATCATTTCACCGAAGAAGACGTTCACCTGGGAAGTCGGCCTGATAGCCGGCCTCGGTGACAGATGCCGGAGGCCTCTGGGAGGCTCCGGCGCTCCCGGTCGTCCACGATACACCTTTTGGGTTTGGTGAAGGGCTGTTGTCCACTTCTTTCAGCTTGTGTGCGGCGGGATGAACGATGGGCTTCCCGGACCGGAGCCACGGAGCGCCGCGGAGGAAGACCCGCTCGCCCGGAAACAAGACGGGCTGCTCGGCGCCCTTTTGGGATTCTATGCTTTCCCATCTGCTGGCGGCTGACGCGTTATCTGGACGGGCAGACGCGCCGTCGGGATCGTTCAACTGTGCCAGACTTATGGAGGCGCAGATTTGAAGCTTCAAGAAGACTATATTTACCACACTTAGGAAAAGGGATTTGTTTCTCCTCCGTTCGCAAGACATCGCTGTGTGTAGGCGCTTGTTGCTCACGTGCGCACAAAGGGGCGTCGCCGGAACATGTTAGGACGGCCAATTAAGCGTCACTGCGCAGCGACCAATCAAAGAGCCTCGTAAATAACGCGAACGTCGCGTGGCGCGGGTACGATCCCTCGATCACGCAGATGGAATACAACATGGCCGTCTGTCTACAACTGAGCATTTTACGTGAGTGCTTAACTTTCCAACGAAGGTGGAAAACAGCAAATTCAACCACTGCAGGCAGTGCACTCGGGGGTGATGTTTGCGCGACATCGCTTGGTTTTTTTTTTTTTTTTAGTGACACTACTTGCTTTTTCCACAGCAGAGAAGTACTCTCAGCGAAATATAATTTGAAGTGAGATACAGTCATTGACATGAGTGTGTGTGTGGGGGGGTATTGGAACATGTACCAAATACTTCTTTGAGATTTAAATGTGAATAAGAACAAATGCTTTTTCGGGAAAATATCTACTCTTACTTGTTTGCCTCAACATGTGTACCAATACTACTTTCTTGTCCCTGCAAGATTTGGTCTAAAATGACTCCACATGTGGTGCAATTAAGTGGTGTTCTTGGGCCTAATATGAACATCTAATGTGGAGCATATGAAACAAATACTTACCCAAATTGTTCAGTTTTCTGTGAGTCAACTTGAGTCATAGGTTATCTCAATTTTATATTTTCGGGTGATCACAGACAGGTGGTTCTAACAGTTGTTAGTAAGGACAGGTTAGTGTAGTGATATAATGCCATGTATATCCACTGGAACTACACTAGGTGTTATGTATTACCCGGACTGTTATTATGGTTACACCACTACCATGTATGGTTATTACGTCTGCCTACTGAGCCACGATTAAACCTGAGTTCTATAACCCGGTGTGGTCATTGATTCTCTACTAATACTACCCCAAGTATTACTTCAGTTAGCTCAGCCATACTAGTTTCATTCATACTGAGAGGTCTCAGTGCCTCGGAGCTGTGGCTGTTGCCGATGTGAAGATGAGTCCCAGAAAATGCTTGAAGGATGGATTGGTGAAACAGGAGTAGCACGATGCACTTACTGATTTTTAATACTAAGGAGAACTGATGGGCCATAGAGAAACACTAATGTGTTGTGTATATGATGGAGGGACAGAGGCTTTGGGATCCATACAGGTTGGAGTCAAGCGCGGAGGGAAGAGAAAGAAAGCAACTTTATTTTTGTCATTTGTACAGGTTAAAACGAAATTTGTTCTCTGCATTTAACCCATCCTATTGTATAGGAGCAGTGGGCAGCTGCAGCGCCCTGGGACCAACTCCAGTTCTTCTTTCCATTGCCTTGCTCTGGGGCACGGGCAGGAGTATTAACCCTAACATGCATGTCTTTTTGATGGTGGGAGGAAACCGTAGCACCCGGAGGAAACCCACACAGACACGGGGAGAACATGCAAACTCCACACAGAAAGGACCTGGGATGGCCTGGGTTTGGAACCCAGGACCTTTTTGCTGTGAGGCAACAGTGCTAACCACTGGGCCAAATCTTCATGTCATGAGAGGTCGGAGGGAAAGCGAGTTTGTTAGGATAGGTGTGGCGATGGTGATGTTACTTGGTTGGTTTACCAGTGCAGATCCACCACAGGTTACTTTTGATGGGACTGCTGTGAAGTCTGAGTGTAGAGGGGCAACACATGCTGGAGCCGACCATGATAGCACATTCCCACTGTGCTGTGGTGTTGGATTTAACTGTATGGGAATATTCAGCAATAGCTCAAAGGGAGTTGGACTGATATGGAAGGCAGATGAACTGTAGTGAGTTGTGGAGAGGGGTGTTTGGTAACAGCTCCAGTGAGCTGCAGCTGCAGGTCTGACCACCTCCTCTGTTGCATGAAACCAGTGAAGAAGCCGCCCAATGGGCCTCTGGAGGAATAGCTTTTGAAAGTGGTTGGTCTTTTGGCATTGGGAGGTCTTCTCATCATTGTATTAGAGATTGAGATGAGTGTTACAGGGGCTTGCAAAATTATTCATACCCCTTGAACTTTTCCACATTTTGTCACGTTTCGACCACAAACATAAATATATTTTATTGGAATTTTATGTGAAAGACCAACACAAAGTGGCACACAATTGTGAAGTACAAAGAAAATGACACATGATTTAAAAAAAAAATTACAAATAAAAAACTGAAAAGTGCGGTGTGCAAAAGTATTCAGCCCCCGAGTCAATACTTTGTGGAACCACCTTTTGCTGCAATTACAGCTGCAAGTCTTTTTGGGGTATGTCTCTACCAGCTTTGCACATCTAGAGACTGAAATTTTTGCCCATTCTTCTTTGCAAAACAGCTCAAGCTCAGTCAGATTAGATGGAGAGCGTTTGTGAACGGCAGTGTTCAGATCTTGCCACAGATTCTCAATTGGATTTAGGTCTGGACTTTGACTGGGCCATTCTAACACATGAATATGTTTTGTTTTATTTTTTTTTAAATTTATTTCTGATTTTTCCCTTTTTTCTCCCAATTTAGTGGCCAATTGATCCCTATTTTAATTCAAACACCCACCCTCGTATTGCATGCGTTCGCCAACTGCATCTCTCCGGCCGGCAGTCTCGAAGGAGACGCCTCCCCACTTTCGTGACAAGGCGACTCCAGGCCGAACCACTGTTTTTCCGACACACACAGAGACGCATTCACGTGACGAACACAAGCCGACTCCGCCCCCCTCCCGAAGACAGCGTTGCCAATGATTGCTGCTTCATCGAGTCCGGCCATAGTCGGATCTGACGAGACCGGGGCGCGAACCCCAGTCCCCAGTGGGCAACTGCATCGACACCAAGCCGATGCTTAGACCGCTACGCCACCGCGGACCAGTTATGTTTTGTTTTAAACCAGTCCATTGTAGCTCTGGCTTTACGTTTAGGGTCGTTGTCCTGCTGGAAGGTGAACCTCCACCCCAGTCTCAAGTCTTTTGCAGACTCCAACAGGTTTTCTTCCAAGATTGCCCTGTATTTGGCTCCATCCATCTTCCCATCAACTCTGACCATCTTCCCTGTCCCTGCTGAAGAGAAGCACCCCCAGAGCATGATGCTGCCACCACCATGTTTGACAGTGGGGATGGTGTGTTCAGAGTGATGTGCAGTGTTAGTTTTCCGCCACACAGCGTTTTGCATTTAGGCCAAAAAGTTCAATTTTGGTCTCATCTGACCAGAGCACCTTCTTCCACATGTTTGCTGTGTCCCCCACATGGCTTCTGGCAAACTGCAAACGGGTCTTCTTTTAACAATGGCTTTCTTCTTGCCACTCTTCCATAAAGGCCAGATTTGTGCAGTGCATGACCAATAATTGTCCTGTGGACAGATTCCCCCACCTGAGCTGTGGATCTCTGCAGTTCGTCCAGAGTCACCATGGGCCTCTTGGCTGCATCTCTGATCAGTGCTCTCCTTGTTCGGCCTGTAAGTTAAGGTGGACGGCCGTGTCTTGGTAGGTTTGCAGTTGTGCCATACTCTTTCCATTTCCGGATGATGGATTGAACAGTGCTCCGTGAGATGTTCAAAGCTCGGAAAATCTTTTTATAGCCTAACCCTGCTTTAAACTTCTCCACAACTTTATCCCTGACCTGTCTGGTGTGTTCCTTGGACTTCATGATGCTGTTTGCTCCCCAATATTCTCTTAACCAACCTCTGAGGCCGTCACAGAACAGCTGTATTTGTACTGAGATTAGATTACACACAGGTTGACTCTATTTAGTCTTTAGGTCAACATTTAATCATTCAGCAATCATCAGGCAACTTCTGAAGGCAATTGGTTGCACTCAGAGAAAAGGGGGCTGAATACTTTTGCACACCACACTTTTCAGTTTTTTATTTGTAAAAAAAATTAAATCATGTATAATTTTCTTTGTACTTCACAATTGTATGCAACTTTGTGTTGGTCTTTCACATAAAATTCCAATAAAATATATTTATGTTTGTGGTTGTAACGTGACAAAATGTGGAAAAGTTCAAGGGGTATGAATACTTTTGCAAGCCACTGTAAGTGCAGGGGGCGGGGTTTGGAGAGAAGGACGGCTCCATTTATTCTCCCTTGGAGTGAATATAGATTCTGTACATGCCATCCTAGAAAATAAAGGAGACATTATGAGGAGAAAACATTGGAAATCATTTGAAGCTGGACATAAGATTATCATCAATGTTCAGGTCAAGCAAAATTTTTCACATTATATATCATCCTTTTATTGCAGAAGGTTTTTTGTATAATTTATTGGCTTTAATCAATACATGGGAAATGGAAAATCAGATACATGACTGGAGTTACATTATACCGGCTGTATAATACTGTGCATGCCAAAACACCGGCAAGGTATACCCCTCCCTGCAAAATAGAGATGAGTTGTAATGGGGAGGGGGGCCCAACATTTTTATTGATGGTCATGGTAGACATCTCTGCTGTTCTCCAGGTCTGATGTTAAATACAAAGAACTTCAGAAGAGCATATTTCCAGATGACCTACAACCACAAAAATGAGATGCCTGCTCTGTACATGGTTTCATCCCTTCTTCTCACTCTTGTCATAAATCATTCCAACAGCAAACTAATAGATTTCTGCTCCTAATAACTTGAAATGATGAAACAGACTCATTTATAATGGCTAGTCAAAGTGGGAGTGTCCATCCTGACAACAAATGGGGTGTGGGGGCTGGAAGAAGAAAGAAGAGAAGCAATGGGAGGAGTGGTGTGGTGTTGTATCTACTGTTACCTTACCTCCAGGAGAATAAAGCCAGCATTGTAATTTGGAAACAGGAACATCTTTAATGGGAGACCACAGCCCGAGGGGTAACCGGGACAGCGGCAGGAAAGTTGGTGTGTGGTCCTCTAGGGTTGGTACCACGTACCAGAAGACTTCACACATGAATTATATTCTCTCTCAGTGTTCGATTCAAAGCCGCTCCATGTTCTCTAGTCCTGAAAGTCAATGTACGCTGTTTCCCAGGTGTGCAATGTCTGTCACGTGTCTGCAGTAGTCCCAAATAATAACATGGTAGGCTATAGATTATCCCTCACAGGGCTGTAATTATGTTGACGGTAAGGTGGTGGTGGGGATGGGGGGAATGGAGGTGGGGTTGATTGCTCAAGCAGACACTCACAAGGCCTCATGTTAAGGTTAATTAACACAATTTCCACTGTTACCAAACTTCTCTCAGTAATGGCACTGTCCATGTTTTGCTGTTGGAGTGTGATCACCATGAGTATGTTCCCACCGTGGACAGAAGGGAGGACCCCCTCACGTCTCCTCCCAGGCCATTGATGATATCGCAATTGGCCGCTGCTGTCCCTGTAGGGGCTGAACATTTCACACAGGAAATTACATTAAACACGAATTTGTAAAAAAAAAAAAAAAGATTTAATGGGAAAGCAAACAAACTGAGATTGGTGTTTGATAACACCATCGAAACGACCTCTTGGCCCGAGTTTCACTTCAGTGAAATCACTGTTTACTAAACAGCACTGTTCTCTTAATTGGAGAAATCCTTCTAAATGCACGATGAGCCAGTATTTGACATAACCAATTGATGAATTTTAGATATTAAAAAAAAGGTAAAGTACTGAAAGAGATGGAAACAAGACCCTCAAGACACTCAGATGGACTGGTAAGCAAAACAAAACAAAACAAAAAAAACTAGGAAGTGTTGTGGTTGGTTGACACAATTATGCATTTGTGCCCGAATTAAAAGAAAAGAAAAGAAAAGTTAAAATGATTATAAACGAATAAACCACATTTTGGGGGGGTCAGACCTAAGTAAACAGGCATGACTGCAAAAAAATACACATTTCACATTTCAGCGTCTCGTAATGTACTGGGTCTGTTCTCTGCGGCCGTGGTGAGTTCTTGGAAAACTGCTCACTTTTTACGCACTGTTGTGACAGAGCGAGAGAAACAAAGTGGAGTTTGTGGGCGGGGCTTGGGAAGGGGAAAAGGGAGGGAAGGGGCTGGAGAGGGAAAATAGGGTGATGTGTACTATGCTGTGAATTTGAAGCTGGGTGGGTCTACGGCGGTTCGGACTCCAAAATAACTCCCGTGTGTAAAAGTGTCTACAGGTAATGCCTTTCTTTTCCTTTTTTTTTTGTTCCCATGTTAAAACGGGCTACTTTCGACGCGATGTTGGCCATCATCATCACCATCACCGCCATCATCGTGTTTTAAGAGAGTTTGGGAGTTGGTTTAACTTTGGATGTTAGATCTCCGAGCGCAGACGGTGTCCAGCAACGCTTTGAAGGATCGCATGGGCTTTTATTTATTTCCGGCGTAAGAGTAAAGTTTTTTTGGGGGGGAGGGGGGTTCAAAGAAGAGGATGAAATATGAAATATAGCGCCGCTTGGAGAGCCGAGAAGCCGCATATGCGTCGGAGGGCTTTGATACGTCCGAGCTGTCGTCGCAATCGCGCTCTTTTCGTTAGCGCGTCTTCTGCCACCCCACGGCCTAAACCCGAATGAAGTGCGGCAGCGGCGCGCCGTCACCCCGGCCGGAAATGCCCCTACAAGGGCACAACATCTGGACTATTCCTACACATTCGTCGAAGCAATTCGTCTCTCAGGCGAGGGAACCGTGCAAAAGTGTGCGGGTGATCGATTTAAAAAAAAAAAAAAAACCCATCGATACAGCCCTCTTCTTCTGCAGCGGCGAGCTCACGTAGGACCCAGATGTTGAAGGTTCACTTAAAGCAGCTGGGCCAGTTCGTTGATTTAGAGTAAACGTCGCGTCTTTGACAAGAGAGATAACACCCTACACGAAACGCCACCCCGTCGACGGGTTAGGTTTGGGAGCTAGGAGGTAGCGTTTAGGGAAACCCTGTGTGGGAGTGAACGGGGGTGTGTTTGACAGCAGATGGGGCCATGCCGTTAATGGAGAAAAGGTTTGTTGGTGCGAGTTTGGACTTGTTGAATTGGCTCTCGGCTCTTGGTTTTTTCTTCTTCTTCTTCTTCTCTTTGTTAGAAAAAGAGGCATCACCAACTGTGCATGAAGTCACGCAACTCTAAACTTCTGCCTAAAGCTCTTTTTAAAAAAACTGAAAGAATAAATAACATGCGTCCTTCCGCTTTCCTTATCTGTTTTTCAGAAAGCCGCAATGTTGATCCTGGCCGGAATCGTTGTTCTGCACATTACCACCATCATCCTCCTGCTGGTGGCCACCATTGATAATGTACGTTGGACTCTTGTTATTAAATGTCTTTCTCCTGTAAATGTTTATACGTCTACTGGCCTCTCTGTTCAAACATCCCGGTTACCGAAATAACAACACAACGGGCTACCCGGCCAACCTGTGCCAATAAACTTGGGGGAAAAAAAGGCCGACGGTCTGACGATTCCTCCGACTTTTGTCGAGTGTGGCGCAAATTATATACTAACCGTAATCCGAAACCGCGCATGCGCGGTAACGCTCGCCAGTATCTCGGGGGTAGGACGTCAGAGCGCCGCAGCTGCTCCATCTACAGCGCCGTCCACTAAACTAGCAAATGCCACTTCTTTCATTCCTAAACTGTATAGCCCATCCAGGATGAAATATCCTGCATAATATATTTTAATCCTACTGCTTATTTTTGTCAAGCGACGTTTATTTTCTTGAGGACGGTGCTTTGAAAATAAATGCAACTGAATCCAGCAAAAATGTTGCTGCATTATGGAAAACGGGAGTTCACATATACGTAGAGTATGGAAGGGACCACGTTTAGCCTTCTTTTAACCGAGTCAGTGGGGACCTTTGTGAATTGATGCATTATTCAGACATGAGTTATATGAATAATTCTTAATTAAGGTTTTGATTTAAAATTTTAATCTACAACCCTGATTCACATAACAAATGTGCTTTTTGATCATTTCTATAGCGAGTGTGTTTAAAAACACATGCTCCGCTTTGGTAGCTGCTCAAGTTAATAAATTAAGTTTTTTTTGTTTTGTTGATATGATGAACCAAACGGTGAGTCTCCTCCATCAGTCAGCTAGGTATCAGTTAATTTGGGGACAGCGGCTAATTTCTGTGGGTTTCATGTGTCCTCTCAGGCCTGGTGGATGACAGGGACGGTATCCACTGACTTGTGGGGGAGATGGGAGCTGCGAGGCTCAGCCTGGCATTACACCAACCTGAAAGACTACCCTGAAGGTAACTCCCAAGACTTACTGTCACAGAGTAGCTCAGAACATCATCTCTAATATGGGAATGGATCATCTTTTAAAGCAGCACCAAGCAGCTTCTTGGATTTCAGCAATGTCTTTTACACCACCTGTCGTAAAGAGAGCGGAGAACCTTTTCTTTTTGTCTGTATTTTTCACAGCGGAGCATGATTCATGCATTTATTTACAAGTCATAGAAAAATGATCACGAGAAAAGGAGCGATGTAACATAAAATTGCTATAGTTATATGTGCTTTAAAGCAATTCCTATTTTTCCCAGGAGGTTTCATGTCCAGCGGCAAACAAAATGCGAAATGAACAGGGAAGTGATCTGAACGGTGATAGTCATTCTCCCATAGCCATCACACTGTGACCAAAACGACATGCTAAAGAAATAGTTCTGATTTTTTTTTTAAGTCAGTCCATATTTCATACTCACTGCTCATGAAGTGCATTGGTAGGTTTAATTTTCATGGTCATCTGTCCTTTTCTTCATGCTGGACATGCATCCCCAGCTTGCAGTCTTGAGTTCAATGCAATTACTGGGAGACAAATCCACAACCCTCATTCACTGCAAAAAAAAAAACCAAAACAAACACTCCACACTTCAGCCAAAACTAACATGATGGCAGTCTATCGTAGCAAATTCAAATGGTAATTTTAAACATGTACAGTCATTAACATTATGAAACAGATGACTGTGAAAAGGAAACAAACCTATGTACTGCATGTGTAGTGAGTATGAGATAGGGGTACACTTTAAAAAAAACCTGACCTCTTCCTTTAAAGCAAAAAAGTTACCTGGTGCTGCTTCAAATCCCACTTAAATTTGACTGATGGGGGCGTCCAGGCAGCGTAGTGGTCTGTTCCGTTACCTACCAACACGGGTATCGCCGGTTCGAATCCCCGTGTTACCTCCGGCTTGGTCGGGCGTCCCCACAGACGCAATTGGCCGTGTCTGTGGGTGGGGAAACGGATGTGGGTATGTGTCCTGGTCGCTGCAGTAGTGCCTCCTCTGGTCGGTCGGGGTGCTTGTTCAGGAGGGAGAGGGAACTGGGGGGGAATGGCGTGATCCACGCGCTACGTCCCCCTGGCGAAACTCCTCACTGTCAGGTGAGAAGAAGCGGCTGGCGACTCCACATGTATCGGAGGAGGCATGTGGTAGTCTGCAGCCCTCCCCGGATCGGCAGAGGGGGTGGAGCAGAGACTGGGACGGCTCAGAAGAGTTGGGTTGGATACAACTCAAGTTGGGCTGGATACAATTGGATAGGAGGGGGGAAAAAAGGGGTCAGGGGCCTGAGATGACCAGATCTCAGAAAAAAGAAATTGACTTGATGAAGTTAGATTATTGCCAGCATTTATGATGAAGGGTGATGTTTACAAGCGATATCAACTAATCCAAACATCCTGGATTACTATTCCTGTAATTGTTGTTTTGTGTGCAACGACTCAATGCTCTGTACCCAAGAACTATACGCCTGACCTTCTGACCACAGCTGTTTAACTCATTTCAGGAATTGTTCATCAGATCCAATTGTTGTTATTTGTCGATAAAACATTTCACAGAGATGAACGAAGGATGGGAAACGGTTATTTGAGTTATCTGATGTTACACTGCTGCCTAGTGCATTGAACCGTGCATTGAATTGCAGTAATGTCCAAGGTTTTTCAGATTTAGGACTCAACTTTTCCCTTTCTTCTAACATTTATCAAATTGTGAAAACGCAGTAACAGCATCAGCCCACGGTCTGTCGTTTTTTGTTTTGTTTTTTATTTTAAGTGAGCAACAAGGTAGAGTGCATTGCACCTCCTCGTGTCACCGTTGACTCATTGTTTTGCTCTCTGTCGCCACCTGCAGACTTGCTTCAGGCAGTGCAGGCCACCTCTGTGCTGGCCTGTATTTTTGCCATCCTGGCCCTCTTCGTGTTTGTGGCCCAGCTGTTCACCCTGGCAAAGGGCCAGAGGTTTACCTTCTCTGGAGTGATGCAGTTTATTTCTTGTGAGTAGCCTGGATATCACACCTCTGCCTTGTGCCACAAATACTGTAAACAAATACTGTACAAACATGAACTAAACAAATATTGTTAATGTTTTGATATTTTGCACATCATATTGGCTAGCTCTTGTTTTGATACCTCCCACTTGTTGCAAGACGTTGTGTAAAAGCACCTGCTGAATTCTTTATTTCAAACAGTTTTGAGACTTTAATGTGTAGCAACATCTGTACTTTTATGGGCTCACATGCAACCACTTGGGTTTGATCATAAGTTGGGCCCAATGTTAACACGCTAGTTGTTCCTCCACAATTAAGTCCAGGTGCATGCAAATTCTAAGTATTTGTCATGGATATTATAATACTATGAAAAACCCCGTGACAGCCTAAAGCTAGCCCTCACAAAATGTAAATATCTGGCCATCAGTCTTTTCAGATGTGAAATTTTGCTTCTCTTCTCCCCTCCAGGTCTGTGCATAATGATTGCAGCCTCAATCTACACGTCAGACTTTCACAAGGGGGAGACAGAGGGAGGGTATGGACACTCCTTTGTCCTGGCCTGGATCTCTTTTGTCCTCTCCTTTCTTCTGGCCATCATCTACCTCGTCTTGCGGAAGAAGAGCGAGTAAAGGGATGGCAGAGCGGAAGCAAGATTGCTGTCTGTTAGAATTCAGTAGATTCAAGAACAGCACTTTCTTCAAAATTTAAAAAAATGGAAAGGAAAAAAAAAAAAGAAAACACCCGCCGAGGTTCTGGCGCAATATCGGAGACAGGACAATTTGGAAAAACGTTTAGTCACTAACAATGCGGTTTTTCATGCACAGCGTTGAGATCCTAAATTAAAAGCGAACCCTTAAGGAAGGGATAAAATAGAAGAGGTTGACAGGGGGAACAGCTTTGAATTTAAAAGATGAGGGATGAACGAAGGGAAGGATAGGGAGTGAAACTGGGGTTGCCGATAAAAGACTCTATACCTTATGGGAGGGGTAGTAGCATCATTGTAATGCCTTATGGGAGGGGTAGTAGCATCATTGTAATGCCTTATGGGAGGGGTAGTAGCATCATTGTAATGTCAGTAAATCAGTTTTTATCAGCTTTGCTGTGCAACACAGAAGGTTGGTATACACATATCTGTCGCTAACATCTTGGAGAATTTGTTTTGAGGAGAGAAGCAGTAGTCCGATAAAAGCCCCTTGGGGGATGTAGTATTCAAGAACAGTTTTAGCTCACCATACACTGCAACCCTCACACAAAAACTTTTTATTAACGGAGTTCGCTACATCTTTCCAATGGGAGAACATAGGGGGGTTGATAATACTGTATTTCCCAAAATATGACTTGTTGAAATATATTACAACATTCCTGTTGCAGTACTTGAACAATCAGGAAACACAAGCCTTATTAGTACTAGTGATTTTAATCCGTTCTATGAATATTTTATAATGGAAGTATGTTGTAACCATTTTTGTTTTTGTTATCTGTGTACATCATAACCATTGTATTTTTGTATCATTTTGTATTCTGAGTGATTTTTTTTTTTTAACCATGTTGGATCATGTTTTTATACTTGGCTGCTATCATATTAAAGTACATGCAATTTGTACAAGTGAACATTAAGTAAACCAGGGATGGAGGACGATGGTGTCACAATCACCATAATTCAGAACTATGCAGTGGAAGGGTTTGTAATTACATTGGAAGCCATTTCATTTATTAAAATAAACACATGAACAAAAGAAGAATGACATGAACTCAATTAAACTGTTGGAAATAAATAGGTATTTCTGCAAGACACAACTCAATCCAGTAGTTTGCATGTGTAGCCATCAAAACCACGATTGGTCCAGTTCTGTAGCATTCACTAAAGTACACCACGTTTCTAGAATTAAGCTACAAGTTACCTTCCGAGGCAAATTTCCTACATCAGTGTACTGTATGGAAGCTCCTGAGAAGAACTGCCAAAAATACTCAAGATCTGTGCATGATAACTTATTAAGGACAAAATATTTTTGCACTTACGGCAAGTTTACTACACGTTGATACTGGATGAAGCACTTTTTCAGGCCTTACAACAGACCTATCCTAAGACAAAAATGTTCCATTATGCTTCATTCCCAGAGGGAATGAGTTGGAAGTGGACCGCACTAAATCCCTTGCCCAGATGGGGTGATGCGCTCCTGGACCACCAGGTGGAGAAGATGGTTCTGCTCAGTGGAGAGAAATGGCCTGAGAGAGATATACACACACAACAGGAAAAGATCAGTATAGAAAAGAGGAAAATGAAATGTGGAAACATTGATCATTTCTTATCATATAAAAGGAAGATAAGATTTTTTGAATACCACAGCTCTGTTTGAAGAGACTTCAGGGATTCTGTGTCTTTTTCCTGGCACGCCATCTGCAAAACATATTTAGTGTTCGACAGTGCAAAAATAAAACCTTAACTGCAAATACAGACCACCATGACAAGGTCTCTTCTAGCCAAGTCAACCTTTATGCTCTTTTTATGATGCTTAAAGTCAATTTTCCCCACGCAGATCAAGCTTAAGAGATCCATAGCGGAGCAATTTAAAGTTTTGCCTTTACAATTTCATTAAAAAGGCAATTCATTCCCAAATAACGCTCTATACAGGCCCTTCAGTATTGATCTTGCCACAATGTAGTACAAACACAGAAAGAAAAAGTAACATGGACATCACTGCCTTATCAACGAATTCACTAAGAAAGGTCACACTATTGGCAAAGGAGGAGTTGTCCCAACCTCATTAAATCCTTTCATGTGTGGGCAATGTGAGATCATACTTCTTTTTGTGAGGCTGGCGGAAACAGGAAATCCTGTTAACTGTACAAATGTGTAGTTTTTAACTCACCACCACTGACTGGAGGAGCAGGAAAACATTCTCAGGCAGGAAGGTCACTGGAGGAGAGGACATAAATAAAACTGCTCAAATTGCTGCAGGACACAGTATATTCATTGAGACGTTAAACTGTTCGTTGACTTTCACAGTAAAATGGGAAACCTTTTCATGGAGGCACATGTGGTTGTTATACTGCTGTGAGGAATGTGATTAAAATATAAGGGAAGTTTAGTAGCTTAGTTACCCTGGCTATGGGGGTCAAAGGACTCCCATGCATATCTCTCCAGGGTCTGTGCATGCTCTGGTAACAGCTTTTGAGGCGGAGGCTGCGTAGGAAATGAAGGCAGGGTTAATTAAGAGTGCTGGGTCTGAACTTTTCTGGGAAATTTTTCTGCATGTATGTTTTGTTTTGTTTTTTTAAGCAATAAACCATTTGCCTACCTCAAGCAACATTAGCAGCAGCACTCTAGAGATCTCACACTTGGCCACAATGTCCAGAAATGCACCTACAAGAATCAAAATCCCAATCTGAATTGAGTTTGACTTGATCACAATTAATGTGGGGGGAGGGGGGGACAAAAGGAAAAAGATAAATATAGTTTATAAAGGAAGGTATGAGTTGTGAGCTGAAGAACAAAATGTTAAAAAACAAATGCAAGAACTAGGTGATCTCTTCTATACGAAATGCACAGGCTCTCTAATAGTACCTGAATGACATCGGGCAGGAAGTGAAGGATGTCCCTTATAAAAACATTAAACAACATGCAGATTTAAACAACGACTGTTTAACACAGCTAGGGTAAAAAAAATATATTTTCGTTTGAATGGTACAGGCACAGTATGAACATGTGCACTGCATTACTGTAAGTACGGTGTTCAGGGGGGCGTCCAGGTAATGTAACGGTCTATTCCGTTGCCTACCAACACGGGGCTCGTCGGTTCGAATCCCCGTGTTATCGCCGGCTTGGTTGGGCATCCCTACAAATACAGATATTGTTGGCCGTGTCTGCAGGTGGGAAGCTGGACGTGGGTATGTGTCCTGGTTGCTGCACTAGCGCCTCCTCTGGTCGGTCGGGGCGCCTGTTGAGGGGGGAGGGGGAACTGGGGGGAATAGCGTGATCCTCCCACGCGCTACGTCCCCCTGGCCAAACTCCTCACTGTCAGGTGAAAAGAAGCGGCTGGAGACTCCACATGTATCGGAGGAGGCATGTGGTAGTCTGCAGCCCTCCCTGGATCGGCAGAGGGGGTGGAGCAGCAACTGGGACGGCTCGGAGAGCGGGGTGATTGGCCAGGTACAATTGGGGAGGGAAAAAAAAAAGGGGGGGGGGGTATGGAATTCAGTTTGTAAGATTTGATTATATGATATAAGGTGCAGGATACAAGCAGACAGACCAGTTCATTTTATACAATTTTACACAAAAACACCAACTGGATGCTCAAAATCATCTTGTTTCAACAATGACTTGGTTGCTCTATTTTGTAAACTGTTTAACACTAAGTATAAAGAAATGTTCTACAATAATTGCAACAACAAGTAAAGTTATTTAAAAAAAAATACTTGCTGTATGTATGTTCACTGCCCTGCTCAATGGGTGGTAATGACCTACATGAAGGCTATATCCGCCAATGGCCATACATCTATATCTAATGGAGAAACCAAGCATTGACACTAAAGACAAAACAAACACAGACAAGCCGCTGGATGCCACCTGTTTTTTTATCGTCTGTGATCCAGATGCCCCATTTTGTGTTACAATTTAATAAAAGATGTGTCTTTTGTGAACACAGACACTAGCCTGCCGGTGACAAGGGCATAGGGGTGAGATGTATGAGTGAGTGCTCATCAACGAGCAAACAACTGCATCTTAATTGGAAATTGCTCCTGTTAATGTTAAAACCCCTGAGTGCTGACTGAGGCCTGACCCAGCCATTACATTTTACAAAACATCGACGGACATGAAAATCATTTCATTTATGAGTAACACAAACTGGCATGGCTGCCTTTAGAAAGACCGGAGGAAATCACATTGCTATTTCCATCAGTGGGTAATCTGTGGAAATAGTGGACAGTTTTAGAGTTCTCAGTTTACACAGCACAGACACCCTCACATGGTCTCTCAACACCAACTGCATCCTCAAGAAGGTACAGCAGAGACTGTATTTTGTGAGGCATCTCAAGAACTCATGAACTTTTATGGCAGTACCATGGACAGTGTGTTGACAGGCTGTATCATAGTGTGGTTTGGCAACCTGACCGCTCAGGACTGCTGCAAAGGACTGTAAAGACAGCAGCAAAAATCACTGGCATTGAACTACTAGTTTCATAATATTTACACCACTCGCTGCAAAAGGAAAGCCCCAAATATCACGGAGGACACCAGACATTTTGTCTCATGTTCTGTTCTCGCTCCTTCCATTTAAAAAAAAGTTACCGGAGCACCAAATCACACACCACCCGTCTCAGTAATAGTTTTTTTCCACAGGCAGTCAGGTTGCTGAACAGCTGACATACCCATATATGCACCTTACATTGTCATGTTATCATGTACTGTATATTGTGTATATAATGTATGAATTCACTGTGTACATAGTCTGTTTTATTTTGGGATGGCGTGTCCTTGTGTTCTTTGTCCTTGTGTCCCTTGTGTTAAGGCCGAGAGAGGCAGAGCACAAGAATTTCACTGTATTCTTAATGCATATGACGGTAAAGTTTGAGTTTGAAACTTGAACTTGGATCTTGTTCCTTCACTGCAGTATACAGTTTTATCTGCAGATCCACATGTAAACATTAGACATGAGTGACAGTTCCAGCAAAATAGTTATTGGTTTAATTTCAGAAAGTCACACATCCTCTCTTACAAGTCACTTTATCAAAAATCAAGCGCTGAAGCGTTGTTGGGTATACCTTGAGTATTATTCCGTTGTTTAATTAAATTCAGTTTTAAAACGTATTTGTGCTTTCTTCTCTGGCACTTAACTGCAAGATGCATTTTTTCTATTTATGTTCATTTTTGCTCTTTTTTTCCCCATTTCTGTGGTATGGCACGCTGGTGGCTTGTATGAAAAGTGTTGTACATTGTTGAATATTGTCGCGCCAGCCAGTATGTTTTTGACTGGCTGAAATTTGCATGCTAATTTTCTGTGTCCAAATGGAAACTAGGCAAGCAGAGCAGCCATGATATCCCTTTCCCTGCTTGCCCTAGCAACTCCCTCTGCTCCTCATACCTCATAGGGAATCCAATGGCATTTCCAAGCCAGCTGTGAGACTCCTCTTCAAACAGAGGAGCCTTTTCTCTGAGGTCCTAACAGGAAGTGTGAGTCATGGCATCCTGGAGAGAAACAGCATTTCTCCCCTCTGTACACTTGAGCTCATTCTTTTGATCAATAAGCTAGAGTTTATTCACATAGCTGAGGGTCAGAGTGACGACTGATTAAGTAAAGCAAGAGCTTTGATTTTGGCTTAGCTCATTTACTGTCACAAGCCAATATGACAGAGGCATTTTGCTGTAAAAACTGTGTGAGTCTAAATCTGACCACTAACCCCAAGACTGGAGAAACCTTGGTCAAAAGCCACCAGACAACTGGATGCGAAATGACAAATGTGGTTACTTCTAGGCTGGGTCAGTTTACTTACTCCCATAAATGACATCAGGACAGGGTTTTAAATTTTAACAGTATCTAAGAAATTTTAACATATTTTCATACTAATAGTTTGGTGTTTGAGACCAGCTGCATGCAGCTTCCAGTTAAAAAAATATTAGCACAAGTCACTGGGAAACAATTTCACTTAAGCACATAGCAGCCATTCCATTTAGTTCTAAAAAGATTGGTATAAAAAAATAAAAGTAATATCACCGTTTGGAAGGACTTGCATTTGATATATAGAAAAGGAGCTTGGCTTCCCCTCAGCTTTCACTAGTACTACCCTGGAGAGGTCTTCTACAAAAACCTCAAGAACTTCAAGATGGTTATGAGATGTCTGATGTTCTAAAAGGAGCCAAGTCTTGAAAATTCATCACACTGTGAGATAAATGGTGTCTTGTGATTTGTCTCAGTGTGATGACCTTGGCTTGCCAGGTTGAATGGAGTCCTGATCAGTGTTTGAGAACCACAAACAAGCCTCTCTGTCTAGAATTTAGGACAGGTAAACCAATCCTCTGCATTTTTGGGACCAAGGGGCAATTTTCATGGGATCTTATGGAACTAACAAATTATCCAATATGTGGTTCATAAATCAGATGATTTAATGCTTGTAGAATCATTTTGCTTTTTTCCAAAGACCTTAGTCCATCAGCCTCACCGACAGGGGTGTTAGTGCCTGGTAGCTGCAGTCCTCTTTCTTGGCACATCAATTGCATCTCTGTTAACACTGACAAAGCACCATCATAGTCACCTGCAGAAAAGGAGACGCAGGCAGCCATTATACTCCAGGATAAAAAGACAAAATAATTTGTATTTACACATAGATTATGACCTATGCATACACAAGGACCCAAAAAGAAAGATAACAATGGCCAGAGTGAACTCACGGGTGAGGATTTTGCAGGTGGCCATTTCTCCCAAAGACAACAGAGCTTCAATAGGACACTGTACTTGCAACTCTGCAGCCCTCTGGTAATTAACTATTGCCTCCCCTGGTCTGTTCATCTCCTAAAGGAAAGAAAGGAGAAAGATTGGAAGACACAGAAAAAAGAGAGAAGAATTTTACACAACATTAATCTGAGTGACAAAAACAAAAATCACTAATTTATCTTTCAGTACAGTCTTATGTTTTGAACCATGGCCTCACCTTGAGTGCATTGCCAAGTTCGAAAGAAAGGCTGGCTGCCATTACTGGCTGGTTCATCTCAATGTACACCTGAAAGTGATTCGCAAAACAGCATCAATCTCTAATCTCTAACAGAAGGGGAGCATAAGGTCAATATTGGAATGTACAGTGACATATTTTCTCCAGATGCTCAATCAAACTCTCAAAATTAATTTTGACAGATTCCACAACGTTTTTACTACAGGGCCTTCTAAATGCCTTGCCAGCCAGACAAGTCTCAATAGTTGATCAAATTGGAAGAACTATCTGGCCTCTGCTTCTCATTAACAGCAAGTTAAGGGCTAGCAAAAGCAAGTGAATTAGACACAAGTGGAATCACTCAAGGGGAATTCAAAGTAATTAGTTTTCATGATTTGTTGTGCTGCTGTCTTGGCCAGGGTACACTTGTAAATGAGATGTAAAATCTCAATGCAGTTTTTTACTGGTAAAATAAATGTTAACAAAAAAATATTCCCCTAGTCAGTTGTACTAAGTTGCAAGGTCATGGTTCCCACTTTTGAACATTTGCAGAGCTAGTCCTTTATGAAAACAAAAAACAGCCTAAACAGGTTTTTGGATCTCCTTCCCTGTCATCTTCCCTAGCATTAAGAAATCTGCTATAAAGCAAAATCTTGCAAAAAAAAAAAAAAGTTATGAAGAAACGTGAAAAGATCTCTTTAAAAAGTATTAGAGAAAGTAAACATTTGTTTTTAGCCTGTTTCCATCCAACCACATTTTGAAAAAGGTAAAAAAAAAAGGTCTGGAAATCAAGGGGAGACTGATGGTAGTGTGGGGGGAATGAAGGTGGCAGTGATGTAAGTAGAACACCTCCACCCAGCTTCTCTCAAGTCTATGCAGAGAGTTTAGGTGGATAAGATCAATGTCCCGAATTTCTTTTTGGGTTATATTTTACTTGTCCAAAATACTGGACCCAACATATGATGCCAATGCAAGATGAGGTGTCAGTGTTTTGATGCCCTCATGACATCAGTATATTGGTGGGTTCATACTGTGTGTTTTACCCCAGAAGAAAGACACAGCATAGATTTCCCTTAAAACAGCTGTGTAATGTGGTTTTGCACCAAGACACCGGTTTCACCACCTTAGAGAAATAACATATTTTCAACTCGAAAAACGTAATTAAAGATTTACTATCTCTTAAAAGGCAGTTAGTTTTGTTTTACTTCGTTTTTGCCCTCAGTACTGGTTCATAAGGAAGACTTCATCAACACAACTAATTACTCTATATTACATTGCCATCATATTATTTTTTTCACTTCTGCTTAAATACGCTTATGTCACCCTCTGTGAGCAGCTCTCTAACCTGTGATTGGTCATTTGGCTTTTTGGCCAAAGAGGCTGGTCCTGGATCAACTCACAAGACTCACCTGGCATCTGGGGTTATCAAATTCTTAATTCTTATCACAAGTTTTAAAAAGGCCGTTGTCGTTTCTTTCATACTCTCTTGATACTCCAAATGGTAAAAACCAGTGCTCTTCAGTACCTTGATGGCAAAGCTGTAGCAGTTGAGGGCAGCCTGCAGATGCTCATCAAAGCCTGGGGCTTGTAGCGCCCTGTTCTCCTTCTCCGAGGAGAGAAAGAGTCGAGCAGCATCGGTTAACGCTAGAGCCTCTCCAGGAGCATTGAAGAGTGTCTGCTCGCACCTGTAGCCATACATTTAGGTCATATATAAGATTGAAGAGGAGAAATCAGCATATTAACCTTTCACTACAAGATTCTAAGAAGCTATTTCCAATTTTACATACTACAAATTATTCAAAAACTATTACTCTGGAACCCTTATGGTTGTCAGTCAAACCTTTTGTGTCCAAGTATATTTTCCAATTGAAATTCTTTGTGAAAATAAAATCAAAATCAAAACTTGGCTTTCCAATTTTCAGTATTTTGTATTTTGTGATGAGCATTACACACTGACTGTATTTTACATTGGTGAGTAAAAGCAAAGAATGTACTGACTGAAAAGCATGTTCTTACCGTGCCATGGCAAGGTTGCAGAAAGCAGCATATTGAAGGCAGTCCTGCTGCTTTAGTTCTTTGGCTAGCTGACCTGGACCACACAAAGAAAAGCCAAATGAGAGACTGGAGATTTATATATCAGGGTGATAAAATACTCTCTCCATTCTTTTCATATGTTGGCATTTCGAGTACTTTAACCTATCTGCTGCTGGTGATAGCCTCCCTGTCCGGATGCAGCAAATCACTGTTTGCTACTATACTTGTAGCTTGTCTTGTTGTTTTATAAGGTAGGTATAACGATTGAGAGAGTTGTCACTTACCAAACTGCTCACTTGCCTCTGCCACATTAGGCTTCCGAAGGAAACGTCTGCGAAAAACAAGGTTATTACAACAATATTATCGTGAGGACGGCGTTAAAGCCGGAGCCAGAGCCAGAGCCAGAGCAAAGGGTGGCTGGTCGCTAACGTTAACCTAGTTAGCTAAAAACACAAACTAACATTTACTGACTACATAACTCTGCTTTCGTTCGCTTGTTAAAACTGCGTCAGCAAATACCAATATATTATTGACGCCCCTTGCTTGGCAGGACCATTTTACATGCGAAAATATGAAAACATAACATCACCTGACACAGGTTACAGGGAACGTTAGCCTGTTAGCTTGCACAGCCTACGCTATCTGTATCTAGCTAGCATAACCTAACACACTGCCTGATTAGAAAACCTGTTTCTCTTTGTCTTCTCAGAGTTCATCAGTGATTGAAGGAGAAAAAAAACCGCTTACTTTTTCAGTTTATTTGACACAGCACGGTATCTCATCAGAAAGTCTCCCTCCGCAGCCATGATCACAGAACAGCATCGCCCACCCGAACAAACCAGGAAGTCAAATTGACAGCAATGTTTTAATTGGCTGGAAAAACCTCACGACAACAATTTAATTGGTTGGTATACAAAAGGGCGGGGCCTAACGGAGACGGAACTGTCACAACGAGAACAATTTTAACCGCTTGTTGTACAAAGAAATCCAGACTCTCCACTTTTCACAGAAAAGTATTTTTGATTTGAGCTCTCATATACAATCTTTTTTTCCGATTAAATATGCAGAATAATGGAGCATTAGGCACAATAAGAAAGCATTTTATCTCGGTCATAAATCGATCATGAAATTATTTGGGTTAAACAAATCATGAACAAAAATAATGATAACAATTATAGAGATTTTATGGTAAATATAATGTCTCCGTCAACCCACTGAAACGTCAAACAATCATTGGGGCCATTCCTAAAGGCTCCGTCGATCTCATATGACAAGTGACACCCGATCTCTGTCTTTTCTAGAATTCACTGCTACACTAAAAGGAATATAGACATTTTAAGCCCTTAATGTAACAACATATTGTAAAGTGCATGGATAAGAAGACACGTTGGTCCCTGACTAACGGATCGGACCCTTCAGTCGACTGGTTAACGTTGTCGCTTGCGGTACAGGAAATACGGGTTCGCGTCCCGGTTGTGGCGGTTCCCGTACTGCCCCCTGAATTCGCTACAATATATCAAAGGAAAAATGGTCATAACAACAAGTTTACTCCTGCTGTCAAACTACAATGCGTTTATGGTGGGTGGACAAAGTGTTCGTGATTCCAAATACTGTATAACAAAGAAAGTGGAGGAGGTTTTCTAAATTCATTCATATAATTTGTCCTGTAAAGAGGTTTACTGCACACAGATTAGTCATTCATTTTGGAGCCGCATCTACTAAAGGAATCCTGCAGGGGGTTACAAGACCTCTCATGGGTCAGAAACAACGCTGAAGGACCTTAAGCAAAAGGAAACTATTTTTCATTTCTACACTCAACATGGACAATGAGGCCTTTTTTGTTGTTGTAATCATTCTGTACATTTTATCAGGACAAATTTTCATTAATAAAATGAAATGGTAATGCCTTTTTTTTAAATTCATTCAGACTTTATTTAAAAACGTATGTTTAAACCATCGCAAAATAGTATTGTAGCGAATTCGGGGGGCAGACCGGGACCGCCACAGCCGGGACGCGAACCCGTGTTTCCCCCTCCGCAAGCGACAACGTTGACCAGTCGAACGTAGCAAATTCGAGAGGCAGTCCGGGAACCGCCACAGCCGGGACGCGAACCCCTGTTTTCCACTGCCCAAGCGACAACGTTAATGTATGATCGCTGATTCCTTATTAAGTTTAAGATATTTGTGTGTGTTAATGCTTGTATGTGTGTGTTGGTGCATGTATATTGAGTTATTTGCACATTTGTTGTGTTTTTGATCTATTTTTTTTCAAATTTTTGATTAGAGCAAAACGCTCCTTGTTTCAAAGGAGGAAATTGTAACAAAAACTGGATGCCACTACCAAGAGCACTGCCCAATTAGTCTATTGAACTTCTGTGCTACTGCAGTGGAGAAGAGGACAGACATGTTGAATGACTACTGTAGGGCCTTTGTGTCCACAGATGAATTATGGGTAAAATGAATTCGAGGGAGCAGGAGCTGTCGTGAAAAGATGTCTGTTTGATTGCCACCATCGCCTCTAATCAACGAATTGACAATCATTAACCACAAAACTTCATTTAGCCCTTTTCACACGTGATGCCATGCGTTTTACATGAAAACAGGTGAACAAAAGGATATTTGAGCTCAAAACTTAAATTATAGTCCATTATGACACCCAAAAATCGTCTCTGGAATTTAACACTGTATAAAAATAGTTATTTGCAGAATAAACTCATCTTTTCTGTCTTTGCACCAATTAACAAAACCTCTTTACTTTGGTTCAGCCAGAGAAAACATTTCACCTGAAATGTAGGATGTAAGGGAATCAATCCACTGCAATGAGATCATCTTGTGTAACTGAGATATACAGTTGTGTGTCATCCTCCAAAACGTGAAAAACTATATCGTGTTGGAAGATGATGGCGGCATGTACAGACTGAATAATGAACTCAAACTTAAATTCTAAGGTAGACCTCATGTAACAGCAACTCTTTGGAAAAAGTATAATCGTAGTTTATTGTGCGTTGTGTATTGTATTGTATGTTGTGTATCACCTAGATGTTTTGTTGTATTTTGTTAATGATTTTTTATTTTATTTTATGTTTTGACTTACAGCTCCGGTGCCAGCATACTAGAAAGAACCTATTGAAGTTTTTCTTGCAAGTAGGGATGAGTATCGTTCAGATTTTAATGGTACTACTACTCTTACCGATACGATCTGGTAACGGTACTCGCCGGCAGCCATACCAACACGTACCCTGGCTCTGCCAAATGATGGAAGCTAAGCAGGTAGGGGCTTGACTAGTACTTGGATGGGAGACCCCCTGAGAAACTGAGTTGCTGCCGGAAGTGGTTATGGTGGGCCAGTAGGGGGAAGTCTTCCCCCTGGTCCTAATAAAGACAGCAAATATCAAATCCCAGTGCAGTGACGGGGACACTGTGCGGTAGGAGATGCTGTCCTTCGGATGAGACGTTAAACCAAGGTCCTGACTCACTGGGGTCATTAAAGATCCCATGGCACTTACCACAAAGAGTAGGGGTTTCCCCGGTGTCCTGGCTAAATTCCCAACCTGGCTTCCTCCCCCCCTTTTTTTCCTCCCCAATTGTATCCGGCCAATTACCCCACTCTCTGAGCCGTCCCAGTCGCTGCTCCACCCCCTCTGCCGATCCGGGGAGGGCTGCAGACTACCACGTGCCTTCTCTGTTACACGTGGAGTCACCAGCCGCTTCTTTTCACCTGACAGTGAGGAGTTTCGCCAGGCGGACGTAGCGCGTGGGAGGATCACGCTATTCCCCCCAGTCGCCCCCCCCCACTCCCAGGCACCCCGACCAACCACAGGAGGCGCTAGTGCAGTGACCAGGACACACACCCACATCCAGCTTCCCACCCGCAGACACGGCCAACTGTGTCTGTAGGGACGCCCGACCAAACCGGAGGTAACACGGGGATTCGAATCGGCGATCCCCATGTTGGTAGGCAATGGAATAGACCGCTACACTACCCGGATGCCCCCTAGGCCTGCTAACTTGTTTGTCGCTTGTTTGGTATGTGACACAATAGGTCAACCAGAAGAAGGTCCAATAGCAACCGGCTGAAAGGGGGCGTATCGCCACCTACCATACCGGGGTCGGACATACTTCCGTCAATAAATCGATTCTCCTCCGGTTCTTGTATACTGGGACAACGACAGTAGTCCAATGGCATGGCCTAATAGAGCTATAACTGGAACGCGACGTAACTGTGCATGTAAACGCAGTCACCAGGAGCCGATAGGCTCCGAGAGAGAGATTCAATTCAAAACTTTATTGCAGACTCAGGGTCCATAACAGACAAAGACAAATCGGTGAAAGACAAACCCCAGACAATACAAAGAGTAAACACAATAAAATAACATAAATGGAACAAGTCAGTGTCTTATAAGAAGGCAGCTATACCAGTGGTCCCACTGTCGGGATTGGTAGCGTGGCACTGAATCTTGTACTGTTGATGATTACATTATCAGAGTCACTGAACCGGCGAATAAATTTATACACGAGCTTTCTTAGAAGAGCCTGAAAGGTACTGACTCCTGCAGCCACAAGCATTTCCCTCTCTTGTGGTTTCACTATACCCAATCCACAAGATCTCTCTTGAGGATTGGGTATGGTGAAAATGCATCATAGACGAATGTCTTAATATCACTGCAAACTAGAAACAAGAGTTGATGAGATAAAAGGTGCAAGATTACATTCATGTAGCCTAAATAAATTAAGTTTGTAATTTGTGATATTGGGCTACGCAAATCAAATTGACTTGACGACTTATGCAGGATAAGCGGTTTGGATAATGGATGGATGGATTTAAATAAATAGGACGTTTATTTTCTCAATTTCTCTAATACTGATCGCAGAACCGTTAACGTTGGAGCTTATCACTGCTACGGTCTTTAATAATTAAGTACCGGCGCCCGTTCAATAGCGGGTATCAGTACCCATCCCCTACTTGCAAGTGAGATAAAAAGGGACCAGCTAAAGGGATATGTTGTTGTTGTTGTTGTTGTTGTTGTTTTTTTTTGCTGAGTTAATTATAGGCAAATACAAGACAGGAAAGCAAGGACAGAAAATCCCTGTTAAGGATCATTATTTCCAGCGCCGTTTTGTGCTTCCAGACGATTCAGACATTTTCATAGACAGACTCAAACACTCCTTCATCCTGGCCTTGCCATGTCTGCTCTCCCTGTGGAAAGGGGACAAAAGGTCAGCGCTTGTGCTTTTATTGTTTTCGGCACATGCCTGCATCTCTTTCCTCTTCTACGCAAAACATGGCAAGTCAAAGTTTGGCAATTTAAAGTAAATACTTACGTGTTTCCTGTTATCCTCTGAGTTAGGCTTGGCTCCACCTTCGATGGATTCTCCATCAATGGCGGACTTGTCCAAAACACCATAGATAGACATGGAATGAGGCTGTAGACTCTGAGAGAAAGGAGCATACCTGTTTTGTTTTTTTTACCATACTCATGGGAGAGTATAGAATTACATTTCTGTCGTATCATTTTCAAGCCATTGGGTGCATACATGAATACACAGGAGGGGGTGAAAAAAAATGCAAGTGATCCCGTTTCAAATCATCGTATAGGCAATGGGTTTATAGGCAAAAACTGCTTTTCACCAAAATTCTTTCAGTAATGCAAAAAAGCGTGCTTACAGTGTAGATGGACGCTGAGCCAGATGTCGTCACATACTTCATGTCTTCTTGCCCCTCCCTTTCTTCACTTTCATTCTGATGTCGCCATCCACCCACGCTGCCTTGTTCAGCATTCAACACCCTATCATCCTGTAAATGATGATGTATTGCTGAAGTATAATTAGTCACGAACACAAACACCCACAAGTATACACACACACACACACATCCCCATACTGTCCACTGAGATGTAGTAGCATACATCAGAGGACTTTTCTGGTTATGTATAGTATTCTCTTAGGTTATGTCCAAGGCACAACTTACCCAGTGTCCTTTGAGGACGTATACCGAGCCAACCAGGCTGCAAAGCAGCAGCACCAGTGTTAGGGTGCCCACAGTGATGATATGTGTAGGCACATGCATCGACTCCTCGTAGTAAGTATCTAGGAAACACATGCTTGTTAATGCTGGTTTGATGTACTTCTCATGATTTCATGGCAAGAGTTGGCTGATGTGGCCGTAAAACATGGATCTGTGGTCCTCAGCGTATCTTCTGACTGCTATCATTAAAAAGTGAGGAGGATATTTTGCTCACAGATTGTATGTTGTTGTTGTTGTTTTTTCCACATCACATTCCCATGGGTACTTTGTTTTCAAAGCTACATACAATACCGTTCAAAAGTTTGGGATCACATTGAAATGTCCATATTTTTGAAGGAAAAGCACTGTACTTTTCAATGAAGATAACTTTAAACTAGTCTTAACTTTAAAGAAATACACTCTATACATTGCTAATGTGGTAAATGACTATTCTAGCTGCAAATGTCTGGTTTTTGGTGCAATATCTACATAGGTGTATAGAGGCCCATTTCAAGCAACTATCACTCCAGTGTTCTAATGGTACAATGTGTTTGCTCATTGGCTCAGAAGGCTAATTGATGATTAGAAAACCCTTGTGCAATCATGTTCACACATCTGAAAACAGTTTAGCTCGTTACAGAAGCTACAAAACTGACCTTCCTTTGAGCAGATTGAGTTTCTGGAGCATCACATTTGTGGGGTCAATTAAACGCTCAAAATGGCCAGAAAAAGAGAACTTTCATCTGAAACTCGACAGTCTATTCTTGTTCTTAGAAATGAAGGCTATTCCATGCAAGAAATTGCTAAGAAATTGAAGATTTCCTACACCGGTGTGTACTACTCCCTTCAGAGGACAGCACAAACAGGCTCTAACCAGAGTAGAAAAAGAAGTGGGAGGCTGCGTTGCACAACTGAGCAAGAAGATAAGTACATTAGAGTCTCTAGTTTGAGAGACAGACGCCTCACAGGTCCCCAACTGGCATCTTCATTAAATAGTACCCGCAAAACACCAGTGTCAACATCTACAGTGAAGAGGCGGCTGCGGGATTCTGGGCTTCAGGGCAGAGTGGCAAAGAAAAAGCCATATCTGAGACTGACCAATAAAAGAAAAAGATTAAGATGGGCAAAAGAACACAGACATTGGACAGAGGAAGACTGGAAAAAAGTGTTGTGGACGGATGAATCCAAGTTTGAGGTGTTTGGATCACAAAGAAGAACGTTTGTGAGACGCAGAACAAATGAAAAGATGCTGGAAGAATGCCTGACGCCATCTGTTAAGCATGGTGGAGGTAATGTGATGGTCTGGGGTTGCTTTGGTGCTGGTAAGGTGGGAGATTTGTACAGGGTAAAAGGGATTCTGAATAAGGAAGGCTATCACTCCATTTTGCAACGCCATGCCATACCCAGTGGACAGCGCTTGATTGGAGCCAATTTCATCCTACAACAGGACAATGACCCTAAACACACCTCCAAATTGTGCAAGAACTATTTAGAGCAGAAGCAGGCAGCTGGTATTCTATCGGTAATGGAGTGGCCAGCGCAGTCACCAGATCTGAACCCCATTGAGCTGTTGTGGGAGCAGCTTGACCGTATGGTACGCAAGAAGTGCCCATCCAACCAATCCAACTTGTGGGAGCTGCTTCTGGAAGCGTGGGGTGCAATTTCTCCAGATTACCTCAACAAATTAACAGCTAGAATGCCAAAGGTCTGCAATGCTGTAATTGCTGCAAATGGAGGATTCTTTGACGAAAGCAAAGTTTGATGTAAAAAAAATCTTATTTCAAATACAAATCATTATTTCTAACCTTGTCAATGTCTTGACTCTATTTTCTATTCATTTCACAACATATGGTGGTGAATAAGTGTGACTTTTCATGGAAAACACAAAATTGTTTGGGTGATCCCAAACTTTTGAACGGTAGTGTACATAAAACTTGAACAAACTGAAACGAATGACTGAAGTCCCTTTTGGGCGAAAATGTGCCAACAACTGTTGTATCCGGCCAATTACCCCGCTCTTCCGAGCCGTCCCGGTGACTGCTCCACCCCCTTCTGCCAATCCGGGGAGGGCTGCAGACTACCACATGCCTCCTCCGATACATGTGGAGTCGCCAGCTGCTTCTAGTATTCACCTGATAGTGAGGAGTTTCACCAGGGGGACATAGCACGTGGGAGGATCACGCTATTCCCCGCAGCCCCCCCCTCCCCAAAAACAGGCTCTCCAACCGATCAGAGGAGCTAGTGCAGGGACCAGGACACCCACACCCACAGCCACAGCCGGCTTCCCACCCGCAGACACAGTCAATTGTGTCTGTAGAGATGACCGACCAAGCTGGAGGTAACACGGGGATTCAAACCGGCGATTCCCGTCTTGGTAGGCAACGGAATAGACCGCTGCACTACCCGGACGCCCCAATCAGTTAAGGAGCTTGAGAAGCTCTTAAACAGAAGGCCCAGAGAAAATGGCTAAAGCCGTTTCACCTATACATCATCACATGGTAGGGCCTTTATTCTCACCACGTTATCTCCAGATTATCATTTATTCTTTCATTTTCTTGCCCTCTCGTTGCTGCGTACTTACCGCTCACCCGCAGGAACCAGTAGGCCTTGGTCCCTTCATATTGGCAGTAGTACTCCCCCGAGTCAGCACTCTTCAGTTTTTTCAGCTCCACAGTGTGTATGACAGTTGTTGTTCCGTCAACGGGTAGAGGTACCATAAAGTTCTCTTTAAGGTCGTTTTTGGGGGTGAAACACATGACGCCTTCACTGTGGTTAACTGCTGGAACCACCTCGACTTGGATATTGATAAAGA
Organism: Lampris incognitus; assembly: GCF_029633865.1. Classification (NCBI taxonomy): domain Eukaryota; kingdom Metazoa; phylum Chordata; class Actinopteri; order Lampriformes; family Lampridae; genus Lampris; species Lampris incognitus. Next base: position 50,547,155 of record NC_079215.1, on the reverse strand, counting down.
CATTTTCACCCTTAACAGCCGTCACGACCCTGCGCTCTGACGTAATGCCTGGAAATGGGGACACAACAGAAGTGCAACGGGCTGATTCAGAGTTTCTGAAAAGAGAACATACTTCTTTACGTATTTTGCCATAAAACACCGTGTTGACTCAAAGATGCAAGTCTAGTATCAATAATACCAAATCACCACCTCATTCCGCTTTCACACGGTGAAAACTGAACTGAATATTCCCGTTAGTCTACCTGTGCGCTTCCGTTAAACGACAAAGGCAGATTTAGCACAAAGTAGCACAAAGGAGCGATCATGCTTAATTTGTTAAGATGTCTTACTTTGAGCGCAGATTTCATGAGATCCAAACTTGGTAAGAAATAAAAATATCCAGAGGGGCATTTTGGTGAAAAGCTGAAATCCTTGAGGTGCCGGTTTGTGATTTAAAAAAAAAAAATTTTTTTTTTGGGTTGTTTACTTTCACATAAGGTCCAGTTCTTTGGAGCTAAACTTGTCCCTCGTCGTCTCCTTCGATGGTGTTACTCGGTATTTCTCTATCTCAGTCTCCTGTCAATTGCGACAGTATGGTTCCCGTTTCTTGAAAGCAACTTCCTCAAAGTGTAACAGTTTGTGTAAAACACAGAAACTCAGACATGAGCCAATATGCTCATGAAATCACTGAAAACGGTTTAATGGATAAAATGTAACTCATATGGGGCGCTCGGCTAGCGCTCTGTTCCGTTGCCTACCAACACGGGGATCGTCGGTTCAAATCCCCATGTTACCTCGGGCTTGGTCGAGCATCCTTACAGACACAAGTGGCCGTGTCTGCAAGTTGGAAGCCGGATGTGGGTATGTGTCCTGGTCGTTGCACTAACGCCTCCTCTGGTCAGTCGGGGCGCCTGTTCGGGGGGGAATAGCGTGAGCCTCCCATGTGCTGCATCCCCTGGTGAAACTCCTCACTGTCAGGTGAAAAGAAACGGCTGGCGACCCCACATGTATCGGAGGAGGCATGTGGTAGTCTGCAGCCCTCCCTGGATCGGCAGAGGGGGTGCAGCAGTGACCAGTGGGGTAATTGGCCGGGTGCAATTGGGGAGAAAAAAAGGGGGGAAATCCCCCCCAAAAAAGTGACTAATATGAAAGAGTAATACAACCAAAGGGAAGACGAACACCTTTTGTGGACACAAACCTTGTTAAAAGACAATGCGATGCTTGTGTGCTGTGTTAACAAACACCTCTGTTCAGTTTGATCCGTCAGCCTGTCGATATGAGCTGCAGTGTTGGCTTCTTTCTATGGCGAGACGGTGTTGGAGAGACACAATGTTCTAACCACACATGTCTGCACCTCCTTGAATTTGCCTGAAAAATTATTCCAAAGAAAGAGAAAAGAAACGCCCATGCAGAAAACAAAAGCAAGCGTGGAATTTGTCATGGAGAGAGAATGGTGTTCTGGTGAAGGTGACAGACGGGCCTGTTGTTAATACAGACCAGGTGTTGATGGCTTTGTGACTTCTTCGCCCCTGTAACTCTCGGCATTCAGTCGGTGATCGAGCAAGCACACAAGAAATATGGGCAAGGCCGTTGTTATTCACCCACACCTGCTAGTATCTGGTCTGTTTGTCCGTCACTAATCCCCCTGCTCTCCCGCTTCCCCCTCCATCTGCCTGTACAACCAACTTTTCTCTGGCAGCTTTGGTGTCCAACACTGACCTCATACAGGCCAGAGTACAAAAACAGACTCAGAGAGAGGAGGAGGGGGGGGGGGCTGCAATAACATCTGGATGCCAGTCAATAAAGAATAATTCATTCCGTTTTTACATCCCAGCTCTCCCCATCTCTCTTCTCCTTCTTCTCTTTCGGGTGTGCAAATCTGCCGCACTGTAGAATAAGTTCAAAAGTGAAATATGAATAAAATAGTAGCGTCGTAATAAAGAAAACAAAAGTAAAGTGAAAATAAAAAAGCTGGTAAAGTCGAAGTAATATTTGGGTCCCCAAAATTGTTCGGAAGTAGAGCAACCTAATTGCCTACGGATGAAGCTACTCTCCGTTTCTGTTTAACTTGAAAGTGAATCTCACGCGAAATCAGACGGCATGGAGGACATTGCACCATGCTGCTTTAAGCTGTTCGTTTTGCATCACCCTTGTGAAGGGAAACGATTAGCGGGCAGACGACGGGAACAGGAGACAGGTGAGAGGGCCCATAACTCAGATTAGGGGGGGGGGGCATTGCCACGGTTTATTGCTTCAGAAATGTGGGCCCACATAAAACAGTGGTTAAAGCTTCTGGCCCCATATCCATTTCTTGCAGAGCGATGAATAGGAAGACGGGAAGGAGGTGGAGAGACACGGCTAGAAGGTAAGACCATGAGAAGAGGTAAATCGGAAAATTAGAGGATGTGCTACACATCTGGTCGCATCTGGAACTGTGTATGTGTGCATGAGAGAGAGCGGGCGAGAGAGAGTTAAGAGGAGGGGGTTGTGGTGGCTGATGTCGATTGTTATGGCAGTTCTCTAACCCTCCACAAATAAAGAGTCTTTTAAGTGTCTCTGCACCGAGCGAGCACATTCTCCTCCTAATTATATTAAATCTGCAAGTAGGGGGCGTAGAGAAGAACAGGGAGCAGAGACTGAGGAAGAAGCTGAACCACAACCTGGGCATTACCATCGTGGGCAGGGGAGAGGAGCAGAGTCACGCACTCACAGGCTATCTAAATTAAAGGCTTGTTATCGAGACGCACATCTGGAACTGAAGAGTCGGTATTTTCAAAGTGTGAGTATTTGGCTAATCCACTAATTTTCTAAAACCGCATCCACTCTCCGGTTCTTATCTGTTGAAAAGCTTGTTGAAGTGACATTTCACTACAAACAAATCTGGGCTCACTTTTTTTTCCCCCCTCCAAACCATAACCATCTTTATAGCATGATTTTCCGATACTGGTGCACGAATTCAATGCCTCATTTTATTGATAAGAGTGAGTGATGTGTTTCAAGAAACCGTATCTGATGATACCGCTGCCGGCAGTCCTCGTAGCTCCTCTGATAAGGCTCCAACAGGGGCGTAAGGCCATCCAAATGAAAACTTTTCGAATACCGCCACTATGTTTCATCGGCATATGATTGTTCAGTGCTATCTGATGAAGTGCAGCCCTCCTCCCAGACTGTCATCTGGACATGATACCACTGACTCTCTTTGGAGTCATGGGATCCGATCAAGCCCTTGCTTGTACTTCTCCTATTTGCACTGTGTTGTTGGATTAGATTATGGTCATTCCTGTCTCACAAGATCACTGTTCCCGGTATACAGACCCAAATATACTGGCCAAAAAAAAAAAAATCTTCTGCATGTCTTCAAATAAAATAATTAGATTTGAAAATGGTCCTGGGTCACAAGACTCATCCCCCTCTTGACCTGACCTCACACATAGGGCTATGTTAATGTTTGGCCAGTCAAAAGGGCTCTTTTTTAATTTGCATCATTTAAAAGATTTGATTCGAGGGTACATCTTTGACTTTGCTTGGATGACCATATTTTGTTTAACAAGTGAAAATTTGGACGCTGTACAGCGCTCTCAACTCTGGAGACCCCTGAGATTAAGACCCCCTGGAGATCCCTGCACAGAAAAACAAATGCTGTGCCCTCTTCACCCCTCCAGTGTCTTTTGGCCAGTGTCTGTTTAGTTTCCCCAGTGTACAAGTCCCGGAAATCCTCCTGGCACTGAACAGCGTACTTACTCTATATTGCTCTGTTTGTGCCAGGGGGACCCAATCCGTGGGGTGGACCAACTTCTGGTGCAGCGTGTTTTGGGGTTTTAAAGCAACTGAGATGCGATGTTTTGAAAATACGCATCTCAGCTTTTCCAACACTCCTGCCACATACGGAATCACCACTGGTTTACACTTAGGCAGCTGTTGTCCTCTCTTCGATTGGCTGGTGCACTGTTTGTGCGTCTTCCTGGCTTTGACAAATGCCCAGTTAGGATAACCACACTTAACCAAGGCCTATTTAATGTGGGATATCTCCCCTTCCCCGGCTGCTGTGTTGGTGGGATGTTGTCAGCTCAGTGGTACGTTGTCCTGATGACTCCTAGTTTGTGCTCCAGTGGATGATGAGAGTCAAACCTTAAGTACTGATCAGTATGTGTAGGTTTGTGGTAAACATCAACAATCGTTAAATGCAGAGAGTAAATTTCATTTGTAGGTATGTACAAAATGACTAATAAAGAATATTCTATTCTATTCTATTCTATTTGAGTGTCCCCCATCAACAATTGCAATTTCACAGTCTAAGAAGGCTAACTTGTCATTTTTCACATCCTCTCTTGTGAACTTGATGTGGTTGTCCACAGAGTTAATGTGGTCGGTGAAATGTGGTACATCCTGAGATTTAAATTTAACCCAGGTGTCGTCCACAAATCTGAACCAATGGCGAGGTGGTGCCCCTGGATAGGACATCAGAGCCCTATTTTCCAATTCTTCCATATACAAGTTGGCCACTACAGATGAGGCTGAGGGACCCATAGCACATCCATGCCTCTGCCTATAGTACTGCCCCCTGTATGTGAAGTATGTGGACTGAAGACAGGAGCAGACACACTTGGTCAGTGTTAAGGATGGTCCTATTGCTAAGGGGGATCGTTTTGTAATTTCATATGGACTACCTCCACTGCTTCATCAACAGGAACACATGTGAAGAGAGACTTAACATCATAACAGACCATTGTTTCATCCCCCTCCATAATGATGTCCCTCACCTTATCCACAAAATCCATAGTGTTCTGCATGTGATGTTCATTACTGCCTACCAATGGGTTAAGAACAGATGCCAGAAACTTAGGGATGTTATGGGTTACTGAGTTAATCATACAAACAACAGGTCATAATGGCACATTTGGTTTATGTATCTTAGGTAACCCATAGACTAGGTGTAGCTTACCCTGGGTATAACCTGTGGTACAACATTCTGTCAATAGCATTGTCCTGTTCTAACTGCTTCAGACAATCTATCACCTTTTTCTTGTAACCGCTGCTTGGATCTCGTTTCAGGGGCTCATAAGTATTTGTGTCGCTCAGTAATGTCATAACTTTCTCATGACAGTCTGTCTGGTTTAATACAACAGTGCATCTACCTTACTGAGAGTTGTGAGAGCGTTCCTCTCTCTCACCTCCACTGACGTTGGATGTTGGCGCCTTCACATTGCCGAGAGAGGCTGCAACTTTCGTCCGTAGTTGTTCCGCTTCCGGGTCGGCGATGTTGTTTTTCCGGATCGCTGATTCCGCGGCTGTGATCGATTCCACTAGCGGGATTTCCCTCAGCTTGACAGCAAAATTCAGCCCCTTAGCAAGGATGTCTTTCTCCGCCTGGCTGAGTGGTCTGTTGGACAGATTCTTCACCCACTTGTCCACATCGCTGGCGTGTGTCTGGCGGCCGTCTCTCTGTCGGCCGTCGAGGTTGTCGTCCATTGTCTGCCGATGTCTCTGGCGTGCAGGAGGTAGGTCGAACTTTTTTTGCTGCCTGGTTTTCGACTTTTCGTGTTGAACTAGATGAGCCTTATCCGTGAACTCGATCACACGTTGGAAAGTGGTCTCATCTAGACGCGACGTGAGTCTCTGTTGGATCTGCTCCTCTCTGGCTTTCAAAGCGTCAGTAGTAAAATTGGTTTGTCTCACCCGCTCGTTCAACAGCTGCCTCTGTGCTTCCTGGAGGATCTGGTTAGCATCGTGGCCCTTGACTGAAGATTTCATTTGGAGGCTCTTTGGTGTAATCCCGTTTTGTCTGCATCTGAGGTCGAATCTCAGGTGGTTCCTGAGAGTTTAAGTTTAAGGCAATCCATGCCGAAATGAGTCGATATGTCTTGATGCATACTCAATAACACAGGTAAGAAAATCAAAGAAGGTTGAATCAGTTCATCTGGATACAACGTTTATTGACAGATACGTTTCATCACTCAGCTAAGTGACATCTTTAGTCTGGGTACCGGGGCACTTGCTACAAGCCATCCGGTCCTTGTGTAACCGAAGTGAGAGATGTGTCCGTATTCTCGGCACAAAGTCAAACACGTTTTCGGTGGGCGTTGGACTCCGCCAAGGCTGTCCCTTTTCTCAGATTCTGTTTGTGGTATTCATGGACAGGATCTCAAGGCGCAGCCAAGGTGAGGAGTGTGTCCATTTTGGGAACCTCAGAATTGCATCTCTGCTCTTCGCAGATGATATGGTTTTGTTGGCTTCACCAGAACGCAACCTCCAGCACGTACAGGGGCAGTTTGCAGCTGAGTGCGAAATGGCCAGGATGAGAGTCAGCACTTCCAAGTCTGAGGCCATGGTTCTCTACCAGAAAATGGTGGATTGCTCCCTCCGGGTTGGGGATGAGTTGTTGCCTCAAGTGAAGGAGTTCAAGTATCTCGGGGTCTTGTTCATGAGTGAGGGTAGGATGGAGCGGGAGATTGACAGGCTGATTGGTGCAGCATCAACAGTAATGCGGATATTGTACCGGACCATTGTGGTGAAGGAGCTGAGCTGGAAGGCAAAGCTCTCTATTTACCAGTCAGTCATCATTCCAACCCTCACCTATGGTCATGAGCTTTGGGTAGTGACTGAAAGGGTGAGATCGCGGATACAAGTGGCTGAAATGAGTTTCCTCTATAGGGTGTCTAAGCGCAGCCTTAGAGATAGGGTGAGGAGCTCGGACATCTGGAGGGAGGTCGGAGTAGAGCCGCTGCTCCATTGTGTCGAAAGGAGGCAGTTGTGGTGGTTGGGGTATCTGATTAGGATGCCTCCTGTGCGCCTTCCTTTGGAGGTTTTCCGGGCACATCTAGCTGGGAGGAGACCGCGGGGAAGACCCAGAACTCACTGGAGGGACTACATGTCCAATCTGGCCTGGGAACACCTTGGGATCTCCCAGGAGGAGCTGGAGGCCATTTCTGGGGAGAGGGACGTCTGGAGTGCCCTACTTAGCTCGCTGCCACTGCGACCTTACCCCCGGAGAAGTGGCTGATGATGAGATGAGATGAGTTGTTTGGATGTTTGACTTGCACTAGGTAGGCGACCATTTTACAGACTGACTGACTGTAGGACCATGAATAAGATTGATGTGTTCCAGAGTGACATTGTTAGGGGAAGCCATTGTTCGGCAACCATTGGGGAAGGGCAGAATAACCTGGGGTCGTCCGGTGTATGGGACACAGGACCTGCCATTCAAACTAAATCCCAGCCTCTTGCCTCCCCCTTTCCCGTCAGTTCTGTTCGGTTATGATGGTGTGTTTAAATTAAACAGCACTCCCGGGGTCATGCGGTGTATGGGCACAGGATTTGCGATCAAAAGAGATCTCTGCCTGTCATTCACCACGCAAACTCATCACATTGGTGTCAGAAGTGGTATTGAGCTATAAAATGGAAAGGGAGATCCAGAGACTGGAGACAGGACATCGAGCAGACCCGTTGGCACTTGGAAAACCTGGCATGGCAAAAGACGGAGCCCGCCAGAGATGGATGTTTTCCAGCCCAACTTGATGGTTCCAGTACACAGTGGCTCCACTGCCCCCTAGAGGCCAGGAGGACCAGCGCCGGGGAACGAATGCTATCCGCCACCATACATCATCCCCTAGAGGCCAGGACCACTAACGCCAAGGAGCGAACGCTACCTGCTGCCACTGATCGCCCCCTGGAGGACAGAAAGACCAGCACTGGGGAGCGAATGCTACCCGCCGCCACCAATCGCCCTCTGGAGGCCAGGAGACCAGCGCTGGGGGAGCACATGCTGCCTGTCACCGCCAATCGCCCCTTAGTGAGCAGCAAAGATACGGCTTCTAGAACACCTGCCAAGCTGGGACGACAAGTGCAGTTGGAGGCATGGTATAGCAGATGGAGTAACAATAAGACTGTCATCCACCTGGCTCTGGCATTGGAGGGAAAGGCCTTGCAGGTACTACTTGATCTAGCCCCAGTGGAGCAGAAGGACCTCTAAACCCTGACCATGGCACTTGAGAGGTGACTCAGGCAATGACCTTACACCGACCAGAGCAGGGAGCAGCTAGACAGCCATCACCGCCAAGAGGGAGAGAGCCTGGGTGCCTTCACCACAGACATTCAGCTACATGCCCAGCACGGTTACCTGCAGTTCGATGCAGTCATCAAAGAGGAGCTGGCCCTGCACGCTTTCCCGCGGGAGCTCATGCTGAAACATCTGCGCCAACATGTTCACTTCGCCATGCCCCAATCCCCGAGCGGGCTGAGGTAGTACTGTCCACGTGACCCCCCCCAGCAGAAGAACCCTGCCCTCCCACCACACATCAGGGGGGCCCAACCGTGAAGAAGAGGAAGCAGATGAGGCCTACCTAGTCCCGCTTTCACCACAGCAGTCTCAGCGACAGCCTCCAACATCCAGGTGATGGCCAACCTGGCCGACTGACCGCTGCTACTGGTGTGACAAGCCTGGTCACATAGCCACGACTGCCCAGCACTGAAGGCCAGAGCCACCCAGCCAATGGGAAATGATGGCAGAGTGATCTAGTGAAGGGACCACCACTTCAGTCTCCAGCCCCCCTTCAAGGCCGATGCACGCTGGTTGGCTGCCTAGGTCAAACCAAAGGATTATATTTGGACTGCTAACTCAACAGTCAATCCTGCAGAGCCCTGGTAGACACGGGGTCTACCATTTCCCTGGTGCAGCCTGGCATCCTCCCAGGCACCACCGGCTCCACTCTCAGTGGCATGGTCCCCAACCAACACCAAGCTGATGATGGTGACTGGGGAAAAGGCTGGAACGAGAGGGAGGAAATCACTGCGAGTCTGAGCTGGAGACCAGGAGCTGGTGCAAGAGTTCTGGCTAGCCAACATCTGGGACCCATGCATAATTGGCCTTGACCTGCTGACCCTCTGGGGGCCTGTGTTAATGTGTCAGGGGCAACCATCACCTTTAGCAAAAAGACTGTGGCGCTCCAGTCTGGTCAGGTGAGGGACAGACCCAAAGACCAGCTAGCCAGTCGCCAAGCAGCCACCGCCCAGCAGGCACAGAGCCCATGTGCTTCATTATCCCAACAACCCAGACCTCCATCCAAGCTGCCCACCAGCACACCCACCACCACCAGTGGCCCTGCACCACCCCAACCTGTCTCAGCCCTGCTGTCCTACCCTCCGCTGAAATGACTGAGGCCATACATGACTGGTGGCAACATAGCAATAACGACCTTGATCCGCGGCAACGCAACCAGCTGAAGTGACTCCTCGATGACTACACGGACATCTTTGCTGCTAGAGACGAGGACTGCAGGCAGACTGGGCTGGTTAAGCATATCATTGAGATCGGCCCAGCCCATCCATCTGCAGTCCCATTGGCTGGCCCTCACTAAACAACAGGTGGCAGAGGACAAAATCTGCAAGATGGCTGCTGCTGGAGAGATTGAGCCCTTCAACAGTCCGTGGGTGGCTCCAGCCATCTTGGTGAGGAAGAAGGATGGTGGCTGGCAGTTCTGTGTGGACTATCGATGCCTTAATGCTGTCACAAAAAAGGACTCTTACCTGCTCCCTCAAATCATGATGCCCTCGACTACATTACAGGATTCAGCTCCCTCGACCTAAGCAGCGATTACTGGCAGGTGGAGCTGGCCCCCAGCACAAGACCGAAGACCACCTTCACCATCAGGCAGGGTCTGTGGCAGTTCCGTGTCATGCTGTTCGGGCTCTGTAATGCACCAGCAACATTCAAACAGCTGATGGAGAGAGTGTTGATAGACGTGCCCCAGAGCCATTGCATTGTGTTCCTCGACAACCTCCTAGTACACACCAGTAACTTCGCCGGAGCCCTGTCCAACCTGAATAAGATCCTTGCTGCCATCACTCAGGCCTGGCTGTGGCTGAACCCTGTCAAAGTGTCACCTGCTGAAGAGAGGTGGTTGCCATCCAAGGCTAGTGCGTTGGATGGCACCTTGGTGAGCTGAGAAGTTTTCTGGGCCTGGCGTCATTCTACCGCCGTTTCATCTGGGACTTCACTATCGCCAGTCAACTCCACCGCTTGACCGACAAGGGCTGGCCATTTGACTGGGATGATGCCTGTGCTGCAGCCTTCAGCTGCCTCAAGACAGCTCTCACTGAAGCCCCAGTCCTGCCTGGCCTACCCCGACGCCCAACAGTCCTTCATCGTGGACAATGATGCCAGTAACATGGGGTTGGAACAGCATGCCATGGCCTTCTTCAGTCGCACCTAGAGTCAGGCAGAAAAGAACTACTGCATCACCCGACATGAGTTGCTGGTAGTGGTTCTGGTGGTACAACATTTCCAGCCGTATTTGCACGGCAGCCACTTCCTCATTTGAACCAACCACACCTTCCTTACCTGGCTCTTGAATTTTTCTTTTTTTTAATAAATTTATTTCTAGTTTTTCCCCTTATTCCACCCGATTAACCCAATGGCATATGGCCGGAAATCTTGTCGAATAACTCCCCTGGCTCACGTTTCCACAGGAAGGAGATAGGCGTAACACCAGCTTCCTTCAAACTCGTGTCGGCTGCTCTCGCTATTTTACACACTGAAGCCTCGCATGGATTGCATCACCTTCAAGCCGCGAAGGAGGCGTAGGGAGAATGCTTTCAGTTGCTTGGCTGCAGGCGTCCGGATGGGCCAGAGGGGTCGCTGGAGAACGACGAGTCCCCGAACACTACACAGATCTACACCCACTATCCCTTGGGTAAGGGTGGCCTAATGAATGCCTTACCCCGTGGATGCTCTGGCCGTGACCGGTTACGGCGAGTCTGGGATATGAACCTCCCAGCCACATGATGAGCGGATTGCAAGAATGGCCGTTTATTCCACTCGGCCACCAGAGCGGCCTGGCTCTTGAATTTTAAACACCCTGAGGGTCAAGATGCCCAATGGCTGGAAATCCTTCAAGGGTATGACTTTGAAATCCAGCATCGGGTGGGGCGACATCATGGCAATGCCGACGCGCTCTCCCAGCGCCCCGTGCGGCATTGGAGTGCCGCTGCTGCCAGCGCAAGAGGAATGGGATCAGATGATGTCAATGGTGGCGGCCATCCAGGCACCCAACAACGAGGAGAGGTGGTCCCCATTGACCACACAGCAACTAAGGCAGCAGCGGGAGGCAGATATGACCCTGGCGCTGGTGAGGGGCTGGCTGAAGACGGGGCGGTACCCCGAATGGACAGAGGTGTCAGCACTGGTGCCCAAGATAAAGGCCTACCACTCGCAGTAGGGCAACTCTGAACTTCATGACGGGTTAGTGTACCAGAGGTGGCAACAGCGGAGAGAGAGGCTGGTGAAAGAGATGTTTGCCCACTTCAGAGTTCCCACCAAGCTCCACAGTGATCAGGGGTGGAACTTTGAGTCCATCCTCAAAGTGACGTTTTGGTGGAGCAGTTCAACCATATCCTGGCCACTCAACTTGCCATCCTCACCAGCCAATATCAGCGGGACTGGGAGCAGCACCTGCCCTTGGTCCTGGGGTCCTACTGGACTGCTGTCCAGCCAGTGCACAGCCACTGCCCTCATGTTTGGGCGGGAACTCTGGACACTGGTGAACTTGGTGTTTTGGTACCCGCCTGAGATTGCCGGGGAAAAAGATACGGACTACCTCCGGAGACTGAGGGATTTCCTGCAAGTGGTCCACGACTACACCCGCCAGATCCAGGCCAACTCCGGGGTACAGCAGAAGAGGGTCTATGACACCCAGTGCCTTGGGCAGGCCTTTGTTTGAGGAGACAAAGTATGGGTGTATTGTCCTGTTCACAAGAAGGGGATTTCCCCCAAGCTTCGTAGCCACTGGCAGGGGCCTGTAGAGGTCATGGGCCAGCTGTCTGAGGTGATATACTGGGTGTGCATGCCCAGCCAGGGGCGCATGATAGTGCTGCAGCAGGACAGACTCTGTCCATACCACCCCCTTGCTCCACCTGCTGTTGGGGCCAGTGGTGACAGTAGCACCCCATGCACCAATCAGTATGCTTCTCCTCCAGTTGTGCTTTCTGTAAACCCTGGGTGGCCCATTCACCAACAACGGCCCCCTGGACATGTGAGGGACTATGTCTTGGGTGACGGGGTTGTCAGGGACAACTGACCGCTCAGATGGGGGCTATATAGCAACCGGGGAAGACAGTCTCTGGACTGATGAGGGCTATGGGAAGCGCAAGGGATTATGGGACTGTTACGTTCATGTTCAGATCATTGTTGTGTTCATGTTTTGATTATTGTTGTTTGGATGTTTGAATTGGACTGGGTAGATGACCATTTTACTGACTGACTGTAGGATCATGACTAAGATTGACGTGTTCCAGAGTGACCTCGTTAGGGGAAGCCATTGTTCGGCAACTATTGGGGAAGGGTAGAATAAAGGAACACTCCTGGGGTCATGCGGTGTATGGGACACAGGAGTTGCCATTAAAACTAAATCCTTTCCTCCTCCTTTCCTGTCAGTTCTGACAGTGTGTTTAAGTTAAACAGCACTCCTGGGGTCGTGCAGTGTATAGGACATGGGAGTTGAGATCGAAAGAGCTCTCTGCCTCTCATTCTCCATGCAAACTCACCACAATATTAACAGCAGCTAATGATCCAAAGTTTTTTCATTTCATAACAATTGTCAGTTTATTTTCTTTTATACCATAAATGACTTCTAAACCACTTGGCTGAGCATGTTTTTTAAGCAGAGAGAAAGTCACAGTAATCATTGCTAATGAGCAGAAGTTTATTTTTCTTGATGCCTGTTCAAAAATCCAGGTAAGGAAATCCGAACTGATTCAACTTGCTGGGATTTATTTTTTTCATAGATTGTTAATAATTATTGCATTAGTTTGCACTACCTGGCTTTGTTACTTTTACCTTGAAATGACAAATCTGCCACTTGGTAGAGCATTATTTTTACCAACCGTGACTCATCTATAGGCAATGTTCCTGTAGTTTCTCACTCCAATGGAAAGACAGACTCTCATAAATTTGACGTGGCACATTTCATTGCTGAAAGTAGTGGTGCTGTGTGCCTGGGTTCCCTGACTCTCCCTCCGTGATGCCAGCACGCTAAGATTATCCTCTACGTTGGAGACTCTGGCTCCGGGTAAATAGTGAACCAAGGCTGGCGAAGCTAATCTAATATTGCGGGTAATGGAGTCTCCTATCACTAGAGTGTTGCTTTACTCTGTCGACAGGAGCGGGAGAAGTATACTGGCCGATAGGTCTACCAACAGGGCTGGTGAGTGGTGAAAACCGGTTTGCAATCGGGAGAGGTGACTACAGACCAGGCCACACGACCGGTGGCTTGCTCTTGTGAGCCTTCCCATGCCGGTAAACAGAGACAAACTCTACTGCATCTGCCGACGAGGCTGAGCTAATGCTAACAATAGCAGGTCTGCTGTAAGGCCCGGGGCTAAAGAAATCTGGAGTGCTGGTCACATCGAACATAATCCTAGCCAAAAGAAGCTGCTCTAACTCACAGACATGTCTCTCTAATAAAGACAACCTATCTGTAACTATGGAGCAGTCACCACAAACCATCGTTTTAACGAGGCTGCTTTGACTGCAAACGTAATAGAGCTAACTGCTAAGCTAGGCTAAGCTCAAAGCTAGTAACAAACTAGGAACGAGAAGCTGCCTACTAAACACAAAGAGAGTTGTATGAGAAAGAAAACTAGAGCAGTATAAGCGGTTTGGATAATGGGTGGAATGGGATCTTTTAACCTTGTGCAGTATGTCACTGGCCCCATACATAACTGTGGGCATACCCTTGATTTAGTTTTCACTCTGAACATGTCTCTTAATATCCTGAATGAGATTGATTTTTTTTCCCTGACCATAAATGTATTATCTTTACTGCTTCTTTACCAACTACTACAATACCCCAGAAACGTATAATTCACTCTTGCATCTTTAATAAGCAGTCCATGTTTTCTAGTTACTTTTCCAGTCTGGCCAGCTGCCCTCCTCAGTTTGCCAACATTAATGACCAAGTTAGTTGGTTTAATGATTTGTGTACATCTGCCCTTGATTTTATGGCTCCATATACTTACAGGGCTGCCCCAGTTATTAACACAACCCCTTGGATCAGTGAAAATATCTGTTAAAAAATAAGGGTATAAGGCCGAAAGCAGATGGAAAAAAAATTTACTCTTGAAGTTCACCAATTCCATATGAAGGAGTTATTATCTGGATTGAATCAAACTATTAAAGAATCAAGAGCTGCTTACTTCTCTGACTTGATTGATAGTAATAGACATAACCCTAGGTTTCCGTTTAGTACTATCAATCAGCTTGTGGGTCCCTCTCTTCCTACCATTCTGCTTGTTTTGCTAATGACTGTGAAAATGTCTTGTCTTTCTTTGTTGACAAGAACGATGGTCTAAGGTCCAATTTTACTCCCACTGTTCCCCCTGCCCCTTTCAGCTGTCTGAGTTTAATGTTGGAATTATGTGTCCCTCCTCTAGTCTTTGTGATATACGTAGTTTTGACAAAATTTTTAATATCAATCCTCCCTGGCTTGGGTCCCAGCCTGATCTCTATCAACTGTTCAGTCACATCCGAGTTTGTGTGTTCAGCCTCTCCTCAAAAAACCCTCTCTTGATCCGGCAAGGGTAGAGAATTATAGACCGATTTCCAAACTTTATTTTTTATCCAAAATGCTTGAAAAAATTGTTGCGGACCAAATCCTGCAGCTGATTGAGGGTCATAACAGTTTAGATAAATTTCAATCCAGCTTTCGTATAGTACCGAGACTGCATTATTAAGAGTGTCCAATGACATTCTTATGCATGCTGATAAAGGTGAATAACCGCTGCCGTTGATACCATCAATCATGCCATCTTACTTGATAGGTTGGAGAACTGGGTTGGCATTTCTGGTACAGTGTTAAATTGGTTTCACTCTTATCTGACTAATGGATATTTTAATGTTTGTATTAACAATCATGTATCCTCATCAGCTCCCCTACTGTGTGGAGTCTCTCAGGGGTCTGTCCTTGGGCCAATCTTCTTCTCTTTATGCTTCCTGTGGGTCATTTGTTTAGTCATTTTCCAGACATGTCATACCACTTATGCCTATGATACTCTATTTCTCTGCCAAACCCAATAACCTGAATCAACTGTCCTCCCTCCGTGATTGCTTAGGTGCCACCAAAAACTGGATGTCCCTTAATTTCCTCCATCTAAACCCTGACAAAACTGAAATTCTCTTAATTGGTCCTGAGAACTTTGCCACTGCAGTTGTTAAGTTTATTGGTCCACTTCGTTCAAACATGAAACCTACTGCTAAAAATCTTGGTATCATCTCTGACCAGAATATCTTTTGATCACCATGTTACTAAGCTTGTCCAATCCTGTTTTCTTCAGCTAAGAAATATTTCAAAAACAAGAAATATTTTGTCTTTTAAGAATATCGAAATATAAATTCACACTTTCATTTTATCCCATCTAGATTACTGTAACTCCCTCTACTCTTGCCTCAACCAAGCTACTTTAAATCGTCTACAGTTGGTTCAGAATGCAGCTGCTAGACTACTAACTAGAACTAGCCATAGGTCCCATATTACCCTTATTCTTGCATCCCTCCATTGGCTTCCCATAAAATTCAGAATAATCTATAAGCTCTTATTGATTACATTTAAAACACTGCATGACCTTGCCCCCAGTTACATTTCTGATTCTCATTCCACTTCCCAACCACTCCGATTCTCAAACATCGGTCTTTTGTCCATCCCCCACTCCAACTGCAAAACAAAAGGTGACCGTGCCTTTGCAGTTTTAGCCCCAAGCCTCTGGAATAATCTTCCCCAATCCATAAGATATGCTGAATCTTTGGACTGTTTTAAGCAGCTTTTAAAAACACATCTTTTCAGGCAAGCCTTTTTATAGATCCCCATCCCCGCCTTCTGTTTTGGTTCATTTTTAGCTTGGTCTGTTACTCCCTATGCCATGTTTTATATTAGTTCGGTTTATTTTATGTATTTATTCATATTTTTCTGGATTGAGTGTAGATGACTATAACTGTGTTTTTAAAAGTGCTATATAAACAAAACTTATTTTTCATACCCTTATTTAACTAGGTGAGTTCACTGAGAACTTGGTTATCTACAAAGTTTACATGTATTATTTGTTGTCAGAATTACGTCTGCCTTATCCAACTATAATCTAAGACAGTGGCTCTCAGCCTTTTCAAGTCGCGGCCCCCCAGAATAATCAGGTTGGTGTTCGGCACCCCCAACAGTGCTGGGACGTTGAACTCACAACAACCCCGATGCAAACACATTGTTTGCTTATAAACTCTCTCCCTGAGACTGTTCAGGGATTACCGTGATATAACACATGAAAGCTACCAAAGTCACACAAGGAGACCGTTGCTTTGCCCACTGACAGAGCAACCAATTCGGTTTTGGCTTTAATAAGTGTTTTTAGATTTATTCAGATAACGGCACCACATGTGCATACACAGTTTGACTCTCACAAACACTCAATAACATCTACTAAGGCAAATTATATCACTGGTACAGGCAATGTAATGTAAATACCATTCCTCAGTCTAAAATATGTTATTTTATTTTTCCCATGGCGCTGCAGAACTGCCACCGTGGGCTCTGTTGCAAATTGTGGTCACTCATGCATGAGCATGTCCTACTAAATATTAGTCTGATATATTAACTATATACATTAACCTTGTTCTGTCTGGACTGCACCTGCTGTTGTCCTCAGTGTCCTTCGATTTTCTCGACAACTGTTCCCCCATACACAATAGCCACTAAGACCGCGAGATCCCAGTGTCTTGTTAACAAGTGGACACTTTAAATGTATCCCTATTATTTGTTGTTTCTGGTGTATGTCTCCAGGTGAATCATTTGACAATAAATTGAATATATTTTTAAAGGTGACAATGATTTACGTTTGATTTCGGTAGCATTCAATGCCTACAATGTATTTTCATGCTGATCCTGATATGAATAATGTTCATTAGCTACTAAACATACAGACGTTTAGTACTGTATTGCTCTGTCAAATAAATCTCAACGTATAATGAGGGCCAGTGCAGAGCCCACCACCTTTTACACTGTGATGGCACAGCAATTAAAGAGACAGTACACCTATTTTTTTCACATCAGGTACACTGTGGGTCTGGACAGTTTCATGCTTGTTTTCTCCACAACCATCTAGCAACCCCCAGAAACCCCCAAGTTGAGAACTAATGAGCTAAGATATTGGCTACACTTACTAATACAATTCATTTACCTTGTCGGTCATGTAACAGTTCAGTGATGTCCTCTGGCTCTGTGTTCTCAGCTGACTTATGGAGATCCAGCAAGGCCTCTGCACCCTCTGGGCATTTTTGTTGATCGTCTCTGGACTTCATTCTCTCCTCTTGTAGAAGCGATGCCTCCGACATGAGCTTACCTTTCTGATAACCGAGGTTAATAGTCAAAAGGCCCAGTCAACAGGCTCAACGTCATTTAAAGCACTAGGGCAGCCTAAAGAGAACAACACCATAATTTAGCACTTGTAGCAATACTGTTGCACCCTGCAAAACAGTAGCAGTTTATAGTTAGCTAGCATTACTTATCATTGTTAAGTATTGTTGTTCAGTTACAGGGGTACAACCCCCCCCCCCAAAAGCAAAGAAAAAACAATAACTTTAATGTTACAAAGTAAGGAAACAGTTAGCTGCATAAACATAGCCACATAACTTATGTTACCTTTGACAAAGTGGTCACTGCACACATGAGCATCATCCAACTCCGCTCCTCCCGACCACAGAGGAAGGTTTGTAAGCCATGCTGTGGATCCAGGTCAAACGCACCAATAGAAACTCTCTTCTCATCCATCAGCTGAGATCCCGCCCGTTACGTCCAGTTCAACTCGCAAGCAAAACTTTTAGATTCACAACCTAGAAGGACTGATTCACTATCAAAACCTTTTGTGATGCAAAAGAGAGGCCTGCTTCAGAAGAAAACTTCTCAAGTCTGTGACCAAAACAGACAAAACCGTAATGGATAATTTGTTTGTAATCCAGATACTTGTATTGTCAGTTCATATGCTTTTACTTACAAACTTGATTTTTGATGGCAGTGGGAGAAATATGCTCTCAAAACGGTTTTTTTAATTACTGTATTAAAACGACACAAAAATAACTTCATATAATAGCATTTTTTTTCTGTGAAGTAACAACACGTTTTGTTTTTACCGCTTTTTTTTCTAAAGGGGTTGTGTCTCTCTTCTTATAATGGCCCATCCCACTCTGGTGAGGTTGCTGATGGTGTCTGCCATTATAACGGTGGTACATTCTGCTGGCGAGGAGAATGACGTCGATTATGGATACTGGAACTACAGAGATGGAGGTATATCTGATTAATCAAAACATTTCTAGGTACGGGTCCATTAAATCAACATGTCATGTTCTGTATTTATTACTTCTAAGGAATTACACCAAACCTCACTTTATCTTACGTGTCTGCTTGTTTTCTTTGAATACAAGCCTCATTGTTCTTATGTTTTGCTTTGCAGCTGATAATGTCAACGTGGCCTCGGTGCGCAGTGTGACCAGGGTTTTGGATGCCTGGGGCAAACGCATCTTCAATGAAATCAAGACCCTGCTGCACTCCCAGCCCAGTGCACTGCTGCCCGACTACTCAAGGTCTGCAAGTTACAGCTAGCTAGTTACAGGACGAATGCATGCTATGTCTGAAGGGCCGTGGCTGGCGCCATTGCTGTCTTTTTTTTCTCAGTCACTTCTTTAAACAAATTTCAAAGACAGACTTTCATTTGTTTGTATATGCTATCTTTTATATATATATGTATATATATATATGTGTATATATATATATGTGTATATATATATGTGTATATATATATATATATATATATATATATATTTACCACTTTCTCCCCAATTGTATCCAGCCTATTACCCCGCTCTTCCGAGCCATCCCGGTCGCTGCTCCACCCCCTCTGCTGATCCGGGGGAGGGCTGCAGACTACCACATGCCTCCTCCGATACATGTGGAGTCGCCAGCCGCTTCTTTTCACCTGACAGTGAGGAGTTATGCCAGGGGGATGTAGCGCATGGGAGTGTGGGAGGATCACACTATTCCCCCCAGTTCCCCCTCCCTCCCAAACAGGCGCCTCAACCGACCAGAGGAGGCGCTAGTGCAGTGACCAGGACACATACCTACATCCGGCTTCCCACCCGGACACACGGCCAACTGTGTCTGTAGGGATGCCCGACCAAGCCGGAGGCAACACGGGGACTCAAACCGGTGATCCCCGTGTTGGTAGGCAACAGAATAGACCGTTACGCCACCCAGATGTCCGCTATCTTATATTCTTAAAGCACCTCATGAACCTGGGCTCTGACCCACAAACTGATATTTAGTCTCACTTGTAGCTGTGCCATCTGCAAAAATTGGGGAGGGGGGTAAGGATAAGTCCATTATAAAAGTATATACTGTTGTAAAACTTTAGATTCTTGAGTTTCAAAATATAACAATACTACCACTACTACTTCTACTACTATCTACTTGTGCTACTACTACTAATAACAATGATAATCATAATGATAATAATCCAATTCTATAAATGGGCGGCATGGTGGGCCAGTGGTTAGCACTGTTGCCTCACAGCAAGAAGGTCCTGGGTTCGAACCCCAGGCCGTCCCAGGTCCCTTTTGTGGGGAGTTTGCATGTTCTCCCCATGTTTGTGTGGATTTCCCGCGGATGCTCCGATTTCCTCCCACCATCAAAAAGACATGCATGTTAGGGTTAATACTCCTGCCTGCGCCCATGAGCAAGGCAATGGGAAGACGAAATGGAGTTGATCCCCGCGCGCTGCAGCTGCCCACTGCTCCTATACAATAGGATGGGTTAAATTCAGAGAACACATTCATTATAGGAATACAATGACAAAATAAAATGGCTTAAAAAAAATAGGCCGAGAGAACAAATGACCAAAAGCTAAGTGAATCACCAGCTCTCCTGCCTTATCACAATTGATCTCATCAGCTATACTTTCCACTTTGTCCAGTAGTCAGTAATGCCTGTCCACTGCAGACCATACTTGTCATCTCAGCCTCAAAACCTTGGCTCGTGCATCATGGCCCTTATGTGCATCAAATGCAAATTGCCAGAGTTCATTTGCTGCAGCCATGCCTGCCTTTGTTCATCCTGCAGGGTGCGCCCTCTGTCCGAGTCTGTCAACGACCTGTTCAGAGAAGTCTCCCTGCTGCACAGACGCATCACCGAGCTCAGCCATCGCCTAGCAACCCTGGAACCATTCCTGCATCGCTACGGTTACCAAGATGAGCGGGAGGAGACAAGATTTGGCGGGGCTCTCGTACCTCAGACCATCCGAGGGCAGGTGGCAAGTCTGGCCCGGTACACCCCGAGAAAAGTTACGAGGGTTATCCCGCCGATGGGGAGTCGGATGGTGAGGAGGAGAAGAGTGAAAATCTACAAGAGAGGGAATGTAAGGATGCCTCAGAGTGAAAGATAGATGGATCAATAGATAGAGAGCTATATTGGGATGGAAGGAAGTGGAGAGTGGGGACTGAACATTTGCTGTGTTGAGAGAGAGAGAAAGAGAGAGAGCGAGAGAGAGAGAGATTATATGTGTGTGAAACCTGAGATATAAACTGATTATATTTTTTTGTACCATGACTTGTGTGATCACATGGCTTCTGTCATGAGATCAGAAAATATGCATTATATTTCTGTAGTTTGTCATTTAAAGTTTCATTGTCTTCTTTAATAAACTCTCTTGTAATAGTGATTGTTTTCTATCCAGTCCTTCATGACAGATTGTGAGAATTTGGGAGATGCACTCATTGGATCACAAACCTTCCTTTGTGTATTGGTGAATAGACATTCATTGAAGTTATTACATTCCAGTCACAAACTTTGTGTGCGCTTTTTACACATTTTTTCGCCCTAGGGACAGCCATTTAAAAAAAAAAGTTTTTATTGCGAGCCGAAAATTATTTTAGGGAAAATCTACTTGTTTTATTTTATGCTTCAAACCTTTCAGCCTACAGATTTCAGCCTTTTGTCAAAACAAACTGGGTTAGAGCATATATCAGTGGACCGATAGAAGTTAATCCTTTTCGGACTGCCAGTATGGCTGCCATGCCCGATGCCCATGTCTGGGTGCTAAGTGTGTGTGTGTGGGGGGGGGGGTGCTCTAACTCCACTCTGTTACAATTCATTTGTATCAAGGTTGTGTGATTTTAAATCCAGGATAAAGAGGAGGTCTGGGCCTGGTCCTACTCTGTCTATGTGTGTATCCTTTATGTAACCGCATCATTGGAAGATGCCACATATTTGCAACAAGTCGCCGTCTGCCGCTGCAAGATGCTACATTGTTTCGAGGTGGTTTGATCCGCGAGGGCCTTTTTTCCCCATTCAGCTGAAGTGGCAAGTGGTCCCGATGGAGCCAGCAGGGGGAGCCTATTATCTACAAACATAATTATAGTGTGTGTGTGTGTGTGTGTGTGTGTGTGTGTGTGTGTGTGTGTGTAAGACAGCGAGAGGGGAAGAGAGACAGCATGTTGTGGGCACTGGGAGAGAACTTTGTGCCTTCATTAAAACTTTGCCAAGTGTTTCTACAGCAACCAGTATCTCCTTCTCTCTCTCTCTCTCTCTCTCTCTCTCTGTTCCTCTTGTCCGTCTCCACTTTCTCTTCTGCAGTAGACTGCAGCAGTACAGCTAGTCCCTCCAGTTTCCCCCCTCTCTCTCCATTTCCACCTGCAGTCTCAGCCTCACCCTCTCGGTGCTAGTCAGCATCCTGTCTCCCTTCGGTTCTGCTGTGAGGGTTTCATCCCTATTCACACAGTGATCTGCACATCATATCCCCTCTCTCTTCCTCCCTCTCTCTCTCTCTCTCTCTCTCTCTCTCTCTCTCTCTCTCTCTCTCTCTCTCTCTCTCTCTCTCCCGCCTCTACACCAGCATGTGGGCGTTAAGCTCACGCTGTACATTCCATTTTGACGCTGTATGTCGATGCATTGTTGCATCTGATCCAGTTAACGGAGGATGTGAGTATACTGTATAAATCTGTCTGACTCTCTCTCTCTCCCTCCAACCACCCCGTTCACCACCACCACCCTTATCTCTGAAAAAGAGCCAGTTGCTAGGTAACGGTTAATAGCCAAGAAATAGTTAAATGTGATACAATGCATCCAGAGACGGCTGGGGTCGGTGTGGGGAGTTAAGAAGTACGCAGAGGAGAGGGTCGGGGGACGAGAGAGAGAGAGACAGGGGGGGACTGGGTGGGGGGCGATAGAAAGGCTGACATGAGGGTTTTAAGACACATGAGATAGTGGGAAAAGTGATTAAAAGATTAGACGGTGCACAGTATGAGGTAATACGCTGCACCGCGCCCCGTCCTCCCGTACTTTGCAAGCGTCGCTTGCAGCACACGAGCCGCATCCGCGCGCCTGAGAGGTCGTCCGGGATGGTGGCAAAGTTGTATTCTCACACCAGATCTGACACAGCGCTCTCTATCTGTGGCGCTCGGTTTCTTTAAATAACTCCTGTTGCTCGACAAAGCCCTCAAAGGAAAGCGAGGAGGGAGGAGCGAGGTTTGGTGGCTTTCATCTCTGCTCATTTTCCATCCACTCCTCCTTTCACTCCCCCCCCCCTTCTCTCTCTGTCTCTCTCTATGAAGCACACACACACACACACACACACACACACACACACACGGTCTTTCATTCTCCCACCTTTCCCGGGTTCCACAGAAACCCCTCCCTGACACCCGGAATGTCCTCCATCTTCAGCCAAAGTCCATTTGGTTGGAGGACAGAGTGAGGACAGAGCCTGGCTGGGTGGATAAAAAAGTGGCTGACAGAACCACAGACATCTGGACAGTGGACCGAGCCGAGCAAAGCCACGGAACGTCTGCGTGTACTGACGACGCCATAAGTCCCAACAGCACCACGTCAGTACATCTGCATGTTAGATACAGACACGTTCAGCAAACAAACAAGGGGCACAAAATCCTGCAAGTAGGACAAAAAAAGGGAAAAAAGGTCAAATCATTGGAGGATAAAAAAAAATAACAAGAAAACTCTGAGATTTCTCCTTTTTTATTAATACCCAACACTTTGTTTATTACAAAGAGACAGAAGAATAATTATTTCTCAGCACTTATTTTTCCACATTGACTGTGTTTAATAACCCTCACCTTCAATATTACTAAATATCCAATCAAATATGAATCACTCTCTTCACACGTGTCACTTCTTTCCATACAAAAAATGCAATGGTGAACTAGATTTTTGTCATATGTACATTTTTCACAATCTGTACAGCTTTCCGATGGAGTCGTATTGTGTATTTTTTTTTTTGGTTTTTATTTTTTGGAAACGCATAAAATAGGAGGTCGTCCTCAGAAGTAAACGGTTACCTTGTAAAAACGCAGTAGATTGTGCTTCGTGTGTACCAAGTGGTTTTTTCCCCCCTATTAGAATTTGTATTTATAGTCGTTTTCTTTCCCTCCTCGGCCGAACAAGTATCCTAGCTAGTTCTGACCAAACCCAAAAACAAATAAAAACACAACTCAATAAATAAAAAAACACAACCAGCCAACTCAACCGGGTCTTTATGATAACACACCGCAAGTGCTGGTCCGCCTCCAGTCTTTATAAAACAATTTAGTAAGGGACCCTCCAAATCATATATATATATATATATATATATATATATATATATATATATATATATATATATATATATCCCAAATAGACCTCTTCTCTGCCGTTTTATACAATTTATTTATTTGTTTTGTTATCAAAAGTCTGTGAGCTGAAGGTCGTATTTACATACAGCATTATAATATACATGTACAGTAAACGCTTATGGCACACGCCGACGCTCTCTGTCTCGCTTCCATCCAAGTACACGCGCGCGCGCAGAGGTATCAAGCGTCTGTATTCAGGCACGTACCACCACGACCGACAGGAGGAGGCGCACCGACGACGACGGGCTCCGAGAAAACAAAGCACACGCGAAGAGCACGGCGGCAAAGTTGCTGCCTCGTAATGGTGAAGACCACAGGCGTTCACGCGAACCAGCAAAGAAAACGGAAGTTGTTGCCCCCCCCCCCAACTGTTGTTCTTGTAACAATGGCAATTCGATTTTGTTGGTCCCACCTGTGAAAATTAGGCTCACCTGTTTTGAGTACAACCAAAATTAAGAGCGGTAACTTGGTGCCTGGGCTTGCGCACGCGCACGCGCGCACACAGTGTAAACTCGATCAGTTTCAATAAGGACTGATACGCTCCCCAAATATTGTTCAAAACCCACCCTCGGGCAAAAAAGTTGAGATTGAAACTGAATAAATGAACAGAAATGAAAAAAGCAGAGTATACATGCAAGTCCTTACAAACACTTTTACAAAGACTCCTGGTATCATACATACTGACTTGGCCAACGAGAGAGGCAAACTCTTTGAAAGTCGCTTGGGAAGTTTCACTAAAAAAAAATAATTAATGAGACCCATTAAGACAGATTGTGCTTCGATTTTAAAATTTGGTGTGGCAGTATGATTTACAGTCTTTAAAAACCACGTCCAGGAACAGCCGAGGTCCAAATGTTTGCATTGGACTGAGAATGGATGTCTGGAGTATTTGTTCACCACCCTTTAATGACAGGGACACAGGAGTCAAACGAGTCGGTGGAGGTTCGGCCCTACTGGTGTGGTCCTCTCTGCTGTGACGTTCCAGAGCAGAGCGGTCCAGAAGACCTTCAGCTTCACTCCAACAAGCATCATTCACAGCCCTTCACTGGCAAAGCCAACGCTCTCTACCTACGTCAATGCCTGCACTCGTTTTAAAGGACATTTAGGGGACACTGCACATTGTGTTTCTTCCAGAGGAACCTCTATGACCTCTTCACCATACAATCCAGACAAGACCTTGGACTTGAGAGAGAGGTGGGGTTTTTTCACCGCATCAAACCCACCTGTGCACCTCTCAGCATGTGCAACTCAAATCTGTTGCGGGAAAAGAGGAATTAATGTTGGATCTTCCACAAATAACTCCTTGTCCTGAATGAAACTCCTGGTTTCCAACCAGCAGATGGAAGTTTCTGCGTAATTCAGCGATAAGCTGTGTTGGTGTGAGCACTACGGATGGAGGCAGGGGATCTCTGGATGTGCGGTGGGCCACGCTGTCTATGGGGCAAGGTGCACCCCTACCGCCTGTATGCAACTGATTCAGAACTTGTTTTTGTTGTTGGGTATTTACAAAGACAGGGTGAAAACAACACCGTCTAGCAGCTTCCATTTTCATCTGCTCCTCCGTTCTCTCTAATGTTTCCAGAGTAGGCACGTTTGACCTTTTAGAGGCGAAATAAACAGAACACGGTGTCTGGTAAAGCTGGGTCAGCGTGAAACTGACCCGAGCTGTGGCGCTGGGCTGGGTGCCTGGCGTGACGTACAAGAGCCGTCTTGGGGGAAATGTTGAACTTGCTCCAGCCATTCATGCTACACAGGGGGAAAAATCTCAGCGCTCAACGCTCGTCGACTTCCTCCCTTTCTCAAATGTGACTCGCTACTACAGTAGACGGGGCTTAGAGCCGTAATCATGAAATAATTAACATGTCATGCTGTTCATCCCCGCACCGCAACACAGGCCGTGCTGCAAGAGTCCATTAACGTTGTGTCCTGTACAAAAAAAAAACTGTCACGGCCAATTGAATCAAGCCCACTGGAATTAACTGAGAGGAACAGGCAGACACAAATTGAGGACCTCATATATTTTCTTTCTACAAATTTATGTCGGATTTTCTCCCAATTTAGTGGCCGATCGATCCCTATTTTAATTCAAACACCCACCACCCTCGTACTGCATGCGTTCGCCAACTGCATCTCTCCGGCCGGCAGTCTCGAAGGAGACGCCTCCCCGCTTTCGTGACAAGGCGACTCCAGGCCGAACCGCTGCTCTTTCCGACACACCCAGAGACGCATTCATGTGAAGAACACAAGCCGACTCCGCCCCCCGCCCGAAGACAGCGTTGCCAATTATTGCTGCTTCATCGAGTCCGGCCTTAGTTGGATCTGACGAGACCGGGGCGCGAACCCCGGTCCCCAGTGGGCAACTACATCGACACAAAGCCGATGCTTAGACCGCTACACCACCGCGGACCCAACCTCATATATTTTGAGCGGGTTTCCTCCAGGGGCCTCCGGTTTCCTCCCACAGTCCAAAGACACGTAGGTCAGGTGAATCGGTCGTACTAAATTGTCCCTAGGTGTGAATGTGTGTGTGGGCCCTGTGATGGTCTGTCCAGAGTGTCTCCCCGCCTGCCGCCCAATGGCTGCTGGGATAGGCCCCAGGATCCCCGCCACCCTGAGAGCAGGATAAGCGGTTTGGATAACGGACGGATAGATATATTTTGAGCCGGTCAGTCACAAGGTCTCATCTTTGATTTGGATTTTTTGGATTTTTATTTTTAGGAATGATAAAACCAACTCTACTTAAATTGTCTTTACATAACTTGGCGCGAGATGTGGTATCAACGGTGGGGAAGAAAATGCTCTACCACTTTTTCTGAGCTCTCATTTCTTAGCCTGACACTTTTCTATCGTACGTCACCATTCTCGGGATATGATAATAACTGCTATCCATCAGGGTTGTTGGGGCTTTAACCCTTCCACTACTCGCTCTCTGGTTGCTTACTGCGTTAACCGGACCCTACAGTCGCTTTAGTCACGAGACGTATCTGCAGGTCTGCTAAGCTGAGGTGCTCGGTGTTGCATATGGCCCTCATATTCAGACTTTTTCAGGGGGGGGGGGCGTCACATCCTTCCATCTGATACCTCTTAATGAAAGAAAGAAAGAAAATACCGGGGCTAGCTGACTGAATCACCGGCAGATGGATGTGTCTACTAACAGAAGTGTGTGTGGAGAATCGGTGTGAATCCAGTTAAGGCACATCCAGCTCAGAACGTGAGATCTACTCCACACCCGCCGGGCGGGAAAACCAGGAAAATGGCAAATCAGTATGATGACGCTGCTTCTTAAGCCGTGTTTAAAGGACCTCCTTTGCAGTTATAAGTACATAACATGTACTCAGTTAGTCATGCCTTTCACATACACTTCACAGCACTCCAGATTAAGAAAAAGAAAAAAAATAATAATTCAAAGGTGGAGGAGTAATTAATTATAAGAAAGAATAGAGTCCAATATACAGGAACCTAGAAAGACCCGTATCGGAGTCTCGGCTGAGCCAACTGATCCCTTGCGGTCTCCTGTAACGTTGGTTAGATAGCAAAGAATTAACGTTGGTACAAATATAGAACAACATGAACTATTCAAATAAACCAAATTTAAAAACAACCAAAAAACCAATCATCATAAACATTGGAATAATATTCAATAATAGTATTAACATCATCAATACGATTATTATTAGTTTACCCTGTTACTTCAACAAAAGTGTCCGATTTCTCCTCCGTGATTGTATTTCCGTTGCGAAGCAAAACGTTTGTTTTGGTGTAAGGAGCCGCTGGAGGAAGGGAAAGAAAAAAATGAAGGTGCAAAAGAGAGCGAGAGACTTTTTTTCTTTCTTTTTTTTAACGTTCGTCCCCTCCCTCCCTCCCTCCCTCCCTCCCTTACTATCTTCCTCAGGGGTCTCGGAGAAAGCAGCAGCACAGTCCCTTCTCTTCCTGTTAACTACTTGTCTACTGTTGGACCTCAGCGCCGCCGAGTCCACAGCAGCCCGAGTCCGCCATCCAAATTCTTCCCCTTTGAGAGACCAACACACACAATGTGTTGGCTCCTCGATCTTCTCACACGGAGGCAAGCCACCTCCACTCCGTCTTAGTTTCCACTCTCTCAACTCCTCTTTTCACCATTTCTCCCCCTCGCTCTCTCTCTCGTTTCTCAAACATCTGACTCGATGCTGGAGAGCTTTTCATAAACATGTCCATTGCTGGCCCCGTTGAAGGGTCTCTGTCCCTGCCCCAGGCCCAACGCCTCCCTGCCACCCGGGAGTAGCTTATTGCCCCCATGGTGGTTCCCTATAGGACCTCCTACCCCACCCAGACAAAGCTCTTTGGGGAACCGGGGGGCGACATTGGACATCACCCCTGCCGTGGCTGACACGGGCAAATAGGAAGTCGCTCCCATGGAGCCTCGCAAGTCCCCTCCTCCTCCTCCTCCTCCTCGGCTGTTGTTGAGTAGTTGATGATGCTGCTGCTGCTGCTGTTGCTGCTGCGTCTGTGGCTTTTTGATGAAGTACGGTTTGGCACCGTGTAATAGACACTGGTCGTCGCCGAAGGTTGGGATGAAGGGATTCTGGTTCACCTTATCTGGGTAGAGAGATTTAGACAAGGAGTAAGTCCCGGCCCCTCTGCTACCACCTCCAGCACCACCACCACCACAGCTCCCCCCTCCCACCAAAGCCCTGTCCCTGTCCCTCAGGTCTCTCTCCCCCACCGAACGCCGGTGCAACCCACTTTCACCCCCGCGGAACAAGTTAAACGAGGAGCCTCCTTTTGCCCTCTCTCCGCTACCCTCACCAAAGAAGGGCGCCTCCCTCTCACCTGCGTACCTCTCGAACATGTGGGCGTAAGGGCTGGGGCCCTCCATAAAGCGGTCTTTGTCTTTCAAGCTCACACTTCGGGGAGGCTGTCCCCCCATCCCACCACCTGCCCCGGCCATGCGACCCGACCCCTCCCTTTGCAGATCCACAAATGTGTCATAGGAGTGCTGCCTCCGCAAGACCCGCCCACCCGGCCCTAACTTCCTCCGCGGTGCCTGCGATTGCAGTTGGCTGCCCCCTACACTGCCCTTCCCCCCGCTAAATGCCACATGGTTGTCCTCGCTGATGTTGTAAAGGTTGCTTGGCTGTTTCTTACAGCACTCACACCTCTTGCAGGAAGCAGAGCTTGGGCGACTGCCACCGCCGCCCCCGCTAGCTGGGCAGTTGCCCCCTCCACCCACACCTCCCCCGTGGTGAGGCACGCAGTTACGGCAGTTACGACATTCCCAGTCACCCCCCGCTATGCCACCCCCTCCCATCCCGGAAACACCCATCTCCCAGCAGGTGTGAGCCAGCTGCCCTGCCGACGCCGAACCTTTCGCCTCTGACTTCTTGCTTTTACCCTTCAAGAAGTCTTCCACGGGCACTACGGTCTTACAGATACCACCACCACTACCACCGCCCACACCGCTTCCTCCGCTTCCACCCTCCTGCTCCCACGGGGCCTTGCCTTCCTTGGAACGGAGCTGTTCGGCGTATAAATCCCTCAGGTTCTCTTTGTCTTTGCGTGACAGGTAAGGTGAAGAGTTACCCCCCCCTGCCCCCCTCTTTCGCTCCAGGGGCGGTGAGGCCGAGCGGTGAGCATGGGGGCCGTGGGGGAAGTGGTGGTGGACGGTGTGGTGGTGGGGTCTCCTCCTGAAGCCAGCCAGCTCTACCTCGTCCTGCTCCCGTCTGCACTTGGCCGAGGCCGAGGCCGGCCGCTTTTTCAGGCTGTCCCTGTACTGCTTACGCCGCTTGGCATTGCCCTCCAGGTTGCCATAGGTGACGGTGTGCGTGGAGATATCCGACACATCCGAGCGGACGTTCCCGTCATCGCCCCCCGAGCCGCCCCCACCCCCCCCTCCGCCACAGAACCTGTCGTGACCCCCGATGAGCCCAGTGCTGGACGCGCCTCCTTTGAAGGAAAACCTTCCGTACACGTTGTTCCCCTTGAACCCCCCCTGGCCGGAGCCCGCCTGGGCATGGCCAGCAATCAGGTCGAACTTATTGGTGTTCCTGTGAGTCATGGAGGCGCGGGGCTGGGTGGTGAAAATGGGTGCTACCCCTCCCCCTAAGCTGTCACAGTCGAACCCTCCCCCCTCCAACGAGCTAGCACTGCCCAAACTATGCGGCCTATTAGGCGGGGGGCCGGACATACCCAGAGCTGAGGCCGGGTGGTGGTGCAGGTAATGGTCCTGGTACAGGTGGCTGTCCTTCAGGGGCAAGTTGCCAAAAGTCCTCTCCACCTCGCTGATGTAGTCACTGAACATGTTGTCCTCGGGCAGATAAGGCGGCGCCACTTTGCACTCTACCGGGTGCCCCGCCAGGCTGCGCCGGTGCTCCTGGATATCGTAGATGGTTGCCTCGCGACCTCCGTGGCCGTAGTCCAGGGCAGCGTGCGGCGAGCCATTGACGCCCGGGATGGCGGTCATGTCCTTGGCGGTTCGGAGCAGCCGAAGGATGTTGGAGTGGGTGTTGTTCATGTTCATGTTCATGGTGGCTGAGGGGGAGTCTATGGTCGACTTATTTTCCTCTATCTGCACCCCGTGGATGCAGCTGTATATACCCTGGAGAGAGGGGGATCGGAGAAGAGCAGGGAGAAAGAGAGGGAGGAAGAGAGACGGAGAGGGTGAGACGGGTTTTGAAAAGAAGAGAGGAGCAGCAGAGTAGAGACATGGGTAAGGACAGAGGATGACGACAGAGTGGGAGAAACAACGTCATCAGTAAAACGGAGACACCAACAGAAGTGTCACATAGAGAGGAGGGTTCGGGACGGAGTCACGGAACCGAAAAGGGGTTAAAGGTAAGAGAAAGACAGTGAGGGAGCGAGACAGACGGAGACATAGACAGAGAGATGAACAGACCAGCAGACACAGGGACAAAGAGAGAGAAAAAGAGAGCGTGTCAGAGACAGAGAGAGAGACAGAGAGAGGTTAATGCATCACCATGTTTCATCTGGCCACCCTCTTGTTTACACACTATTTACACATTTAAACAGTCACAGGATTTGAGGTCGTGAGCGACTTTGGCCAGGGACCGGCGCTGAAGCGACTTCTGTGTGGGGGGAGAATAACAATAGGGGAGCAGTGAGCTCATGACAAGTCAATAGCTCTCATCGATTTCCTATTTCTAAAAAAACTTATCTGACCCTCTCCCTTTTTCTCAACTATAAAGTTATAACGAAACGTCATAATAAATACTCGCTGGACATCGAATCTGCAGTCGAGTCTATTTTCAAAAATGTCCGTGTGTGTGTGTGTGTGTGTGTGTCTGTGTGCGTAGGCCGATTAAACCGGGACTCTAAGGAGGGAGGGCTTTGATGGTGAAATCAAACATGTGTGTTTAAAATGGGGGCCGAGGGAATCGCTGGAGCGGCCGACGAGCCGAATCGGAAAGGTCAAGGGCGCAGACTCGGGCAGGCGGCGGCGTGCAGGTGACGTTCCTCAAAGGTTTCAACCTGTCAGGAAGGGTTTCTGTCTGCCTCTCAGTCGCCTCGCCTTGTCTCTCAGCTAGCTGCATACGTGAACGCTGAGTATTTTCGCTTCCTGTCATGCTTCTGCTTCTTATCTCCGTCTCGTCTCCCTCGCCGGGCCCCGCCGGTGAGCGCCAGCCTCTCCTATGGGATTGTCTCTCTTTATCTCGCTCTCTCAATCTGTAGCTACGAAGAAAGGCTGCAGGGAAAGGTGTTACGGCAGAGGTTACCAGCACACCACCGCATCCATTTATCCCGCCTCCTTCCTAACTGATCTCCTTTCCGGTCCCTGTGAGTTCCTATTTGTCCCTGTTAGCCTCATAGCTCGTCTTTTCCTGTATGTGGGCAGCGTGTTTGCACATCGCACCATCTCAAACCCCTTCCTCTCTGTCCCACCGCAAGCCTGAGTGCTAAACCAGGCATGGAACTACGTAATGGGGTACGGGGGTCTCTTGCCACGGAGCCGCTCTCGAACAATAGGGGCCCCTCTCGAGTAGTGTGTGGCGTCAAAATGGATGCTGCAATGCAAATGACAACTCAAATCAGCCTCGTGCACATGTAAGCTAATAGATAGGGAATCTGAATGCTACGGAGATTACGACACCCTATAAAAATCTGGTCATGCTTTGAATAACAAACGTGACCGTTTTGGTGGAAGCCCCCCCCCCCCCCCAAAAAAAAAATGCTACAAAAGCAGAGTCGGGGATGCTGTCAGTCGACGGAAGAAATAAAAGAGCACGCCGCAGAAACGCTCAAGGCCACATGTTTTCTTTCTTCTCTGCTCTGAGTCGATGTTCAAGCAAATGGCATTTCAATTAAGAGCACCTTCGGTCTCAACACCAAATTGAATTAAACAATAGGCACCGTTGTCTTGCACGGCTGATAACGGAGCTCATTTGCTTGAAACAACAAGAAAAACTCAACCCATTATTTTAGGATGTACCGTTATGCAAATGACATTACTCCCTAAGTATTTGTTTGCATACGCGGAAGCAGCCTTCATCCTTAACACCGAAACAGTTTAAGTGGTAGTGTGACTGGCAGCAGAACAACATTCATGGGGTCTGTGACATCTAGGGATGCTTTAAGATCACTAGCCATGGTAAGTACCTTTTGCTGCATTCACAAATAGTAGTCATTCTTGAGGCCCATCAACCTTTTTTTGTTGTTGAGATTTTCCCCCCTCTTTCTCCCCAATTGTACCCGTCCAATTACCCCACTCTTCCGAGCCGTCCCAGTCACTGCTCCACCCCCTCTGCTGATCCAAGGAGGGCTGCAGACTACCACATGCTTCCTCCGATCAGTGTTGTAGTTGAGTCACTAAAGCTCGAGTCCGAGTCGAGTCTCGAGTCCCCAGTGTTCGAGTCTGAGTCCGAGTCCCCATAGAAGAGTCCGGGTCGGGTCCGAGTCAAGTCCCCATTACCTGAGTCCGAGTCATCTAGGTTGAGTCTGAGTCGCGTTCCAAGATGGGCTCCAGTGCTCCACTCTGGCACCGTAAAAAAGCTGACATACAAATAAAAAAGGTCTACATGGAACAAAAATGACACCGCTGTCACCACTTCAAAGGCAGTTTATTTACTTTGTGACACAATAGCCAAACAAAAAAACTAACAAAAACAAGAAAACAGTCTTTATCAATTAAAAGGTCCGAGTCCTCATGTCCAACTTCCGAGTCCGAATGCAGCCAATGCTCGAGTCCAAGTCACCAGTGATCAAGTCCAAGTCGAGTCACGAGTCCTGAAAATCAGGACTCGAGTCTGAGTCCTGGACTCGAGTACTACAACACTGCCTCCGATACATGTGGAGTCGCCAGCCGTTTCTTTTCACCTGACAGTGAGGAGTTTCGCCAGGGGGATGTAGTGCATGAGAGGATCCCGCTATTCTCCCCAGTTGCCCCTCCCCTCCAAACAGGCGCTCCGACCGACTAGAGGAGGCGCTAGTGCAGCGACCAGGACACACACCCACATTCGGCTCCCCACCTGCAGACATGGCCAATTGTGTGATTGTAGGGAGGCCTGACCAAGATGGAGGTAACACGGGGATTTGAACCGGTGATCCCCATGTTGGTAGGCAACGGAATAGACCCCTACGCCACCCGGATGCCCCAGGGCCCATCAACTTGGTTGGATTAATTTTACTACCACTATGTGTTGTACTATTTTAAAATCATTCTTTTGACTGAGAAAAATTCTGCAAAAACATATCCCGCTAGCTTCCTTCCATGGAATCACTTAGTGCGTAAAACACTTGCTAATGTTGTCGTTTTGCGTTGAATCGAGGACTTGTGGGTCTCGTTTAACAACAGCCCCATACACAAAAGGCCACAGGTAGGTTAGATGAGTCATCCCCCACCCATGACTGACTCAATCCATGTCAACCACAGCCAGTGGTCTTAAAACAAGCTCCTCCATTATTTCTGTCAGAGTAAAGGTCAAATTTTAAACAATAACTGGGGGAAACTCACCCTGCTGATGGAGAAGGTGGCCCCGGGCTTTCCGGAGCACACACCCATGAAACAGAAGCGCAGCTGCCAGTAGAATAAGTGTTCGCAGATGAAGGTGATAAGCGACAGAGCCATGGCAGCCCCCAGCATGTAAAAGACCCCCGCCATGTTGTCCACATCTAGCTGGCTGCTCATTACCTCATTCTTCTCGTTGTGGCAGATTCCCGTCAGCCACAAGGCCTCCAGCTCCTCCATCTCACCTGCAGCCAAGGGGAGAATGTGGTTTGGCTTTTGCGTGCTTATTTGTGAGCAAATGAGTTTGTATGTGCAGGCTTGGGGGGGGGGGTAACATACATTGAGGGGCATTACATAGTCAGGATACAATAAAATGTAACTGTATTCCAATACAGTTAGACGGGGGGGGGGACGTAATCAGATTACTGATACAAATTTTCAAAACGGGAATTATTTTCCAGGATTACATTTTAGAAATGATATAAAAAAAATGTCTCACTCATGAATGACTTGAGAGGGATGTTTTGATATATTAACTGTATATACCTTTCAAAATTCCTCATAATAATAGCAATCCAACTACTAAAATGGAAGGGGTCTCTGTCTGTCTGTCCTTTGATTTTCTGAGGAACCGTTCATCTGATGGACTTCAACACTTGGTGGGTGCGCCGTGGGTCTGAACAGTTTTGTGCTTGTTTATATTGCCAACGGCACGAGGGTGCAGTGGTTAGCGCGATTGCCTCACAGCAAGAAGGTCCTAGGTTCGAGCCCCAGGGTACTGGGTCGTCCTCTGTGTGGAGTTTGCATGTTCTCCCCGTGTCTGCGTGGGTTCCCTCCGGATGCCCCGGTTTCCTCCCACAGTCCAAAGACATGTAGGTCAGGTGAATCAGCCGTACTAAATCGTCCCTAGGTGTGAATGGGTGTGTGTGTGTGTGTGTGTGTGTGTGTGTGTGTGTGTGTGTGTGTGTCGGCCCTATGATGGCCTGGCAGTCTGTCCAGGGTGTCTCCCCGCCTGCCGCCCAATGACTGCTGGGATAGGCTCCAGCATCCCCGTGACCCTGAGAGCAGGATAAGCAGTTCAGATAACGGATGGATATTTTGCCACCCGTCCCTTAAAAGACAGACTCGTCCTGTATTAAAGAAGGAAATGATGTGCTCCTTGCTGAGCTGTTACAGAGTGTGATTTGTTCTGCATTCTCACAACCAGAGAAAGTGAAATATGCAGGCAGTGCCTCCATATTTCTTCCTTCTCCCATCACCTGAAAATTGCGGTGGTTTATCAGAGCAGTTTCCCCGGGGTACCATGGGCACATGGCCCAACTCCTACAATTGTACATTTATTATTAAACCAAATAATATAATTCTATCAAGAAATAAAAAGAGTACATTGTGCATTTGTATAATAGTACATTGTTATGTTCATTGAATTTATTTTGTGTGTTGCTTTTGTTTGCCAATAAAGCCTTTGACTGAGACATTATGGTGGTACATGTGTGTTTTCTAGAGACACATTAGTCTGACGGGACTACTTACTGTAGGCAGGTGTCTAGCCTACTGCCCTTTACATGAACCTTTCAAGCCTGCCACATGCTGAACTAACACCACACTGTGTGTGCATCCGTAGAGTCAGGGAAATGGCTATCTATTAAAAATAAAAGCAACCTTTTCCATTGAGGTGGGGGTCATGGGGCCTGGGTAGGCGGTGGTGGAGCCGAGATGGGATAGGGTTTAGTGTCTCTTATTTTCTGAGCTAAAGGGGGCAACCCTACTGACGGGCTGCCCAAACGTGTCTCTGTGGCCCCTTCTTTTACTCTGGCTTATATATAGGGTGACCGGATGACAACAAACCAAATGTGGGACAAATAGTGTTTATGTGGGACAACGTGGGACACGTATAGACATATTTTAATTTGAAATTCACAGGCCTACACTGTGGATACTCCTAATTCAAGTAGCAGGCCTAAAAGAGAGGGTGGGTGTGGGTGCCTTTACCAAAACAGCATCGTCTCTTTGCCTTTTTGCTACGTTTTGATGCTTAAAAGCTTGGTGTCCCCATTGTCCTTACTAAGGTTACATTGTTTTGTTGTCTTACAAAGTGCGCTTAAGTAACGTTATTGATATCTTTTCTTTCTATTGATCGTTTCTTTTGTCCCTTTTCCATATTTGGATTGAGGTAATCCACAAGTAACTGAAAGTAACTAGATTACATTACTTTAATTTTGTGACACTTTGAGTAAGTTACTGGATACATTTTTCAGCAGGTAATTTGTAATTGTAAGAGGCTACATTTATAAAGTAACCCTCCCAACCCTGTGTATATGCATGTGTATATATACATATATGTATGAATGTGCATTGGAAATTGTGTGCATATGTAGGTGTGTATATTGGTGTGCCACTTTATGCTTGGCTGTGTCTTAACATGTGCTTGGCTGTAGGGTAAGTAATGAGTAATTGCAAAAGCAAGGGATACATTTTTTTTGTGTAGTGGCTTCACGACAACGTCAACTCAGGTCTCATGTACGTGCAGCTAATGTCACGTTGCATTATCCTGACAGAAAGACCCCCCCCCTCCCCCACGCCGAGGTTTATTCTCATTAACGATTGCTTCTGCAAGTCACTCATCGCCCTTACTTGTTGTGGTGAAAAAAGCAACTGCCTGCTGGGACTCGTCTCTCCTCGGGGAGGAAGTGTTCATGTTCATGTGACAAGCATTTCCACCCCTAAAATGTGTCCTCGCTCGGTTCTGCAGCCCTTGAGGTCTGCTGTCGGGGAAAGATACGTCCAGAGAGATTTGTTTGATCTGAACTACCAATCTACCAGCGTGTGTGTGTGTGTGTGTGTGTGTGTGTGTGTGTGTGTGTGTGTGTGTGTGTGTGTGTGAGACGCTAGTGTGCTAGTGGTTCTTTGTGTGAGCTAGGACTTAGTGTTATATGTGCAAATTAACCCCAGTGCTGCTCATTGAGTGTTGCCATTAGGGGTTATCAGGGGACCTCCAAACAGGAAATACATTTGTCGAAGGACACAGACGAGTTCATTTCGCCAACAGCCAATACAAATAAAAGTTAAAGGATGAACTAAACACCTTTTTTTCCCCCCCCTGATCATTTGGACGAAAGAAACCCTCACAGTCTGGCAGTGGGGATTTTTTTTTTTAAAAGCTAGCAAACAGTTTTCCTTATTTCCACAATAGTGAATTTTTGATTTTGCGCTACTGACGAAGCTCGCCTCGTGTGAAGGGTGTAGCAAATATTACGAACCAATTCCTTTGTAAATTTCTAAAACGCGAGAGAGGTTTTGTGGAGGATAAGTTGTGGGATTGTTTTGTCGAAAGAAAAATAAATCTTACAATTGTCTTGCTTTGTGGACTGCTTATTTTTCTATCATTTATTCAATTATTATTATTATTATTAAAAACATAATTGAAATTATTATCACATGATTATTATTGCATTTTTTTTTAGATTGTCCTGACAGGTTGGATATCTGTTTTCTACTTTACTTCATGAAGGGTAAAGGTGAAGGAGACACAGAGGAGGACGCTTCATGTCCAGGGACCGACTGAAATCTCTTAATCTGCCTCCAGAGCTCACTTTGAAAACCACTGGTTGAGAGATGTTTGCACTTCTTATACATATCCATAGTTTTCACATGACGTCACATTCATGCTGGAACGCCCACCTGGCGGGCAAAACCCTTCCCGAACGGCAGCATTACCGACCCATCCAGAAGGAAAATACATATAACTGTCAGTACTTTTGTGAGCATGCATCCTAGCGGCAGTGTAAGGAGACGGCTTCTCCACAAGATATATGTAAACATCGCCAAACTGGAGCTCTGGCAGGGGACTTGGCTGTTTTTAGAGACTGAAATACTGCGGCGGGTGCTGTATATGGATCGCAAGTGGCCAAAACTTGTAGTTGGTTAATATATCTTTGTTTTTCTTCTTTGGTAAGGTGATCCAAATAGTCGTTGCTTGGAACAGCTGGAAAACTGACAGGTCTGTGCTGGAAGGCTGGAAGTTTGTTTTGCCCGCCACTGTCACGTGACTGAAAACCACGGCTTGCGAGTAAAGCCGACCAGATACAGAGTCCGCCTGTGGCACAAACCGCAAGTGCAAGTCGGCACTCGTCAAATAGCAACCTTATCCTAACACCTTTCTCCCCAAAGAAGACGAGAGTCTGCAGGGGAGTCGACGCTGGAGAACTCGTCCTGAGCAGTGACGGGGCATCAATTCAAAGCTTGAAGTGAAAAAGGGCGCCTATGTTTTCTGGCCTTAATACTGACCCCTGACTCGGCAGGCCTCCTCTCGCCCCCCCCCCCCCCCCCAAAACTCCGGCCTCTTTTTATTTCTCAGATGCCTCTAGTTCCTTCATCTCCTTTCCCCCTCGTCATCATCACGCCTCCCTTACCCTGTTCCTTGCTGCTCCTGCAATTTCCACCTTTTCTCCTTCTGCTTCTTTCAACCCCTCAAGCCTCTTGTCTTTTCTCCTCGCTCTCTCCTTTTGTTCCCGTCATTTGGGACGTCAACTTATCTGCACACGCCGGAGAAAAACACCACCACCACCACCATCCCCTCCACTACCACACACACACACACACACATTGCCACTCGTGCAATATCACGTCAGCATCTGGATCCTAACCAGAGGTGACAGATGTGAACAAACATCTGATAAATGTGGGCCACAGTATGTGCGCCGACAGCACAGTGAAGTCTGAACAATGTGTACCATATTTCTTGGACAACAAGTCACACCGGTGTACAAGTTGCACTCACCAAAAAAACATGTTGCAAGGGAAAAAAACCCCCATATATAAGTCGCTTCGCCGTATAAGTCGCATTTACATGGTGGTACAGTAGTGATGCACGGGGTCAGGGTTAATGCCCACCCCCACCTGACCTGTTGAGAGAGCCAATCGGCACCGCCTGACCGGCTAAAATATGTGTCAAATTAATCACCCGAACCCGACCCGCAAACCTCCAAATTTAGCCTAGGCTACGGCAAAGTGAGCAGTGTTGCAATATTTTGTTTTTTGGGGCTGTTTGCCCGGCATAATATAGTGATTGCAAGGTGTAGCCTATCGTATCTTAGCCCAACGGTGAGCAGGTCTAGGCTACTAAATAAACAGGCTACTTGTTTCAAACGGTGTTCTGTATTGTTGAATAGCAGCAAAACAAATAACATGAACTCTCTCTCTCTCATTCACACACACACACACACATGCTATGGATACCGTTCAGGGAAAAAACTCATAGTTGAAGCCTCAACACTATAAGACACACGGCATTGACCAAAACCACAATCGCAAATTGACGATAAAGCTGCTTACACGAATGTGTGTTTGAGAGCGAGCGGAAGAGGAGGTGGCCTAGTGACATCACAGATCACATCACTCCTGTTCTCCAGCAACTCCACTGGCTCCCTGTTAAATACCATATTGACTTCAAGATCCTGCTCCTCACCTTTAAGGCCCTTAATAACCTAGCTCCTTCATATCTTTCCCAACTCCTTCATATCCACACGCCCTCCCGCACTCTCAGATCCTCTTCTGCTCTCCAACTCACTACACCATCGGCCCGCTTGACTACCATGGGGACTAGAGCCCTCAGTCGTTCTGCCCCCCGCCTGTGGGACTCTCTCCCACAAGACATTCACAACACTGACTCCCTTTCAACCTTCAAATCCCATCTCAAAGCGCACCTTTTCAAACTGGCATATTCAGTCTGATCCATGCTTCTTTGAGTTTTGTGCAGATGATGATTTTATACTTATCTGTTGTGTTACTTTTCATTGTCTACCCCGCTTTGTTTTGATTTTATGCTGTCTGATACAGTGCTGCTTGTTTTTACTGTGTTCTGTAAGGTGTCCTTGAGTGCTTTGAATGGCGCCCACAAATAAAAAGTATTATTATTATTATTATTAACACAAAGCCTAGTCCAGTGTTATTTATAACTGACTCGGAACACTTTTTTGACCTGTCCACTCGAACCCGTGATATTTTCTAGCAAGCTTTGTTGGTCAACCCGTGCTATCGGGCGGCCTTAGTTGAAATGCAGTGTATATTCGTCCAACAAAATCACATTGTATAAGTCACTTTGGAATACAAGTCGCAGGATCAGCCAGAAAAAAATTAGCGACTTATAGTCCGGGAATTACGGTAATCTATAAATGAGTATGTTTATGGTACTGACTGGGTGGCCATGTGTGCGCATTTGGCGGGTGGGAAATGTGTCTCCCTGTGACCTTTGGGATATCAGATAAGATAAACTGTACTGTGCATACACAAAGCCGTGGATGAATGTCCCACACACACACACACACATATGCACACAAGCACTGCATGTGCCGACATATACTCTGACGCTGCGCATTATTCGGCTTCTCTGACAAGACGTCTTCTATAATTGAAGGTCAAGGTTTGATTGGATCTGGTTTAGGATCTCTGTCCGACAGATGTGATCCTGGGCGACTGCTACCACTGCACTAACATCCATCACAGCAACCGAGATAGCACACATCAAGCGCATAAAGGCCAGGAGGCTAGCAGACGTTGTGTTCATATGTGTGTCTGCATGTGTGTACGTGTGCGTTCACGTTGTACTGCAGGGCATGTGATCTGGCATTTTGATGAGCAATACATAGAGCATGCCTATATCCGGGAGCTGACTACAAGATCCCTTGTGTCAGGCCGAAGGATTCATGTCGAGACAGAGCAGCGTTTCAATACGTAGCCCAACACATCATACAAAGTGCAGAGTGTCATGATGTTGACACCATCATAGGTGGCGGAAAGGGGCAAACATTTTGCTTTTGTGTTCTCCGTCAGCTTCTTTTACCCTGCTCCCCATACCATAATTACGTACTCTTTATTTTTATTCATAAAAGCCCCCCCCCCACACACACACACAAACAAGCAGGTAAATTTAAGCATAGGATGTAATACTGTGTGGTTGAACAATGTGATTTGTGAGTACAATTATTTGGATTCCTACAAATGAGAGTTAGATGTCATTTTGCTTTGAATGAATTCCACTTTATATTTCTTTTATTCTCATTTTTTTTATCTTGTACTGTGGTTTTATTTCTTGCCTTGTTTTATGTTTTTTTTGGCCTAGGTCTGTGTTTTATTACTTTTAACTTATTTTATCTGTATTGTTGTTGAGTTTTATTGTTTCCTTGTTTTTAATGTACAGCACTTTGAGCTGCATTTTATGTACGAAAGGTGCCGTACAAATGAAGTTTATTATTATTATTGTCAATTAATCAAATCTATGATCATTAATGAAATTCCAATTCCTCATATAGGTTATTTAAAATTGAGTGTATTTTTATGTCCAGGAAATCTCCAACCCCCAGATGTACTAATACACACACACACACACAAAATAAATGAATAACTGCTACAACAATTGCCAGTTTTAAAAGCAATTTACAATCAGCGGACATTTGAATGTGCACCGCAGTGACTATTAATGAGTTAGACTACCGGAGATGTTGTCTGATATGAGGGATGCACCTGGGCTTTATATGCAGGAATGTCATTGCTGCTGTATCTGCCGCCGTGTGCTGAAAAGACCCACAAGTCAAAAGATGTTTGGCCGGTGAAGCTATATCATTCTCCTTCTGGTCTTTGGTTCCAGTTCATCTTGTGTTTCTTCCAGGAGAGCTGAACTGCAGGGTTTACCAACCTACACCTGCTCCTCACCCCGTCTCCACACATCTCAAACAGGGAAAAGCGTGTATGAGATACTCTCTCTCGTCATGTTTGTCTCCCTCGTCTCTCTCTGCCCAACATGAAAGCAGCAGCCATGTTTGTGCCTAACATAAAACGTGCTTTCACCGGACATTTAATACCGGGCACAGTTCAAGGTGAAATTTGCAGGTTTTCATTAAATCCGATGACAATTACAGTTGTTTGGATAATCCCCCTTTTGGGATTTTCCCCCTTTTTCTACCAATTGTACTTGTCTGATTACCCCACTCTTCCGAGCCGTCCCGGTCTCTGCCCCACCCCCTCTACCGATCCGGGGAGGGCTGCAGACTACCACATGCCTCCTCTGATACCTATGGAGTCGCCAGCCGCTTCCTTTCACCTGACGGTGAGGAGTTTTGCCAGGGGGACGTAGTGTGTGGGAGGATCACGCTATTCATTTCCCCCTCCCCCCCAAACAGGTGCCCCGACCAACCAGAGGAGGCGCTAGTGCAGCGACCAGGACACATACCCACATCCGCCCTCTCACCTACAGACACAGCCAATTGTGTCTGCAGGGATGCCCAACCAAGTCGGAGGTAACACAGGGATTCGAACTGGCGATCCCTGTGTTGGTAGGCAACGGAATAGACGGCTATGCTACCCGGACGCTTCCCCTCTTCGCTGCACTGTGACCATGATGGTACGCACACACCGCAAACCATAACGCAACGAGTTGGTGAATCAGATTTGTCTCTTTTTATGTATGCAACGTCGTTAGTGCCGACGGAAACCTTTAGTAAATCTGGGGGGTACGTTTTTAGATTGTGTTTGAGATGTGCAATCTATTTAGCTTATTTTCAATCTAAATAAGCACGTTAGCTGTTTCTAAAAGCTTGACAAAAGTGGTGGGAACTGCAGGTTATCCAGCTGGTTGGATCCAGGTACACAGTTTATGGAAT
Organism: Lampris incognitus; assembly: GCF_029633865.1. Taxonomy (NCBI): domain Eukaryota; kingdom Metazoa; phylum Chordata; class Actinopteri; order Lampriformes; family Lampridae; genus Lampris; species Lampris incognitus. The sequence continues at coordinate 50,504,878 of NC_079215.1, read as the reverse complement.
GATGAATTTATTTTAGTCGATAATATTGAGAAATAGCTGGAGTCTACAATAACCAGGCTATACTGAAGACTGTGTGTGCACCTACGACCATGTGAGCAGAGCGATCACACTTCTAACCCCGTGGCGGCCATGCCACTGGACCTTCTGCAGACAGTATTGTCCATACGCCTGGACCCTATCTATAGAGAGGTAATAGTGGAGCTCCTGTATATGACCGAGACAGGAGGGAATTAATTCCAAGAGCATTACAGGGTTTATATATGTGCATTAAGTTAGAGGCCTATATTCATATGACAAGGTCGCAGAGTTTCACAGATGCAAAGCACCACTGTTGTTGAGTCTAAGCAAGTACATAATTTGTGATAGGCCGTGCGTCCACTGAAAACTTGAAAAAAGTTTTACTGACATTTTTGTATTTCTTTTTTCTTTTATGAAAAAGTCCCACTTTGAGTGCTCTTGGCCCTGTGCAGGTACCTAACCTCTTTCCTTGTTTTTTTTGTTGTGGATCCCCCCCCCCCCCCGTTTTTCTCCTCAATTGTATCTGGCCAATTATCCCACTCTTCTGAGCCGTCCCGGCTCCACCCCCTCTGCTGATCCGGGGGGAGGGCTGCAGACTACCACATGCCTCCTCCGATACATGTGGAGTCACCAGCCGCTTCTTTTCACCTGACAGAGAGGAGTTTCGCCAGGGGGACGTAGCACAGGGGAGGATCACGCCATTCCCCCAAGTTTCCCTCCCCCCAAACAGGCGCTCTGACCGACCAGAGGAGGCGCTAGTGCAGCAACCAGGACACATACCCACATCAGGCTTCCCGCCTGCAGACATGGCCAATTGTGTCTGTAGGGACGCCCAACCAAGCCGGAGGTAACACGGGGATTTGAACCGGCGATCACCATGTTGGTAGGCAACGGAATAGACTGTCACACTACCCGGACGCTCACCTAACCTCTTTTTAGGGTCTATCACTGTGAGCATTAGGGTGTAAAGTTGGGGAAAAAAACCCCCCGGCTCATTAATGTTACTTTTAGTTCTACCAACCAATAGGGATGAAGGAGGGGCGGGACGAGAGAAAACAAATGCTTGATCTACTTTGTGAAAGTAGAGAGGATATAAAAAACCTACAGTGTCGATAACAGAAAACCCCAGTTGAATTGACTTTTTTTATGCTCACTATAAACAATACGAATGAAGAGACATTTCCTCAGTCATGAAACGTGTAGCGTATAACAACTACGGAGCGTCTCCTCCCAGCACAGTGCTATCAAATAGCTAAAATCCAGCGCCGGTGATGTGTCTTTTAAAGAGGTCTCTGGCGCCACACGACCTTATTCAGTTGTTTCTTTGCCCCTCCGACCCCGCCACCCCCTCATCCCATACAAATGGAGTACTCTAGCCAAGTATGTGAACAACTGAGCAAGATAGTGCCTTTCCAGGTCCACGAGTAGCTTTCCATCTCAAAAAAGGTCTCTGGTTCAATTCCTCTATTCACTGGGCTTTTTTGTTATACCTCCATTAAACAAGTACGCCATTCAAATGTTTACCATCTCCAAAGAGCATGAGGATGGCCAGGTCCACGGCTCGCTTCCAGCCCGAGTCCTTCTGGATGGCGATGCCGTAGCCGGTGGAGGCAAACACCTTTCCGCTACCGATGGTGACCAGCTTACAGCCCTCGTCTCTGCCCGCCATGTAGTTCAGCACTGCTGCGTCGTAGATGAAGGCGTCCAGTTTCCTGTAACAGAGGGAGGAGAGGACGCGTCATAACTTGCTGTGAGGAGGACTGAAAAAGTGTGACGCAAGTGGACATTCCCATCATCGCCTTTTTCGGAGCAGGAGCTCCTGCTATGGGTTCTACTATACGCTAGTCTCACCTCGTGTACAGCTACATCACTGTGTTTCTATTCTACTCAACCCATGACATCCTTGAGCATTGTGTCCTAAGGTGATAACTGACGGACAAATTGATATGACAGCACCAAGCTGGGTGGCAAACCATAGTTAAACTATGCCCCCTGGCTACCTTAATGTCTGTGGGCGAAGCACTGGCCAGACCTGCATGTCAGTCTGCATGGATAGCAGGATAAGCAAACACAACGGCGACTGGTTGGAGACGAACCACTGTTTCGCATTCCTAATTCTTCGGATGTGCAAGTACGGCGAGATGAAGAAAGGTAGGCAGAGTGGGTGAGAAACACTGAAATAGATATATAAGCAATCTTTTACAGCTAGAGAGAGTGGATATTAGCTGGCTTTCACAGCAACCACAGGTTGGGCTGCTATTCTGAGCACCAGTGGCAGGCAGATACAGCAGCACTGCTATAGCTGCCCACCCACACTGCCTTGCCCTTCCACGGCTCTCTTTCTCACCGTTTCTGTCGCCCCCTAATTTTTTCCACATTTTCTCAATCCGAGTCTTGAGAACTCAGCACACTACTTTTCTCATTCTCACATCCCTTTAAATCTATACATCCCTCATGCACTACACTTTTTTGTGTGTGTGGATTTTTCCCCCCTTTTCTCCTCAATTGTACCCAGCTAATTACCCCACTCTCCGAGCTGTCCTGGTCGCTGCTCCACCCTCTCTGCTGATCCGGGGAGGGCAGCAGACTACCACATGGCCTCCTTCGATACATGTGGAGTCGCCAGGCGCTTCTTTTCACCTGACAGTGAGGAGTTGCGCCACGGGAGGGTAGCGCGTGGGAGGATCACGCTATTCCCCCCCAGTTCCCCCTCCCCCCTGAAAAGGCACCCCGACCAACCAGAGGAGGTGCTAGTGCTGCGACCAGGACACATACCCACATCTGCCTTCCCACCTGCAGACACGGACAATTGTGTCTGTAGGGACGCCCGACCAAGCCGGAGGTAACACAGGGATTTGAACCAGCGATCCCCGTGTTGGTAGGCAACGGAATAGACCGCTACACTAGCCGGACACTCATGCACTACACTCTAACCAATTCTCAGTCCCTCTCTCTCTCCATCCTTCCTTTGTAGCTTGTTTCCCCCCTCACTCTCCAACACCCCCCCCCCCCACTCATGCATCCCTCTTTAATCCATCCCTCCATCCCTCTCTCCTCACCCGGTCTTCAGACTCTGCAGGGCCTCGTCTACATTCTTCTGGTGGAAGCTGGTCATGTAGCTGTGCATGTCCGGGTAGTTGTTGCGGATGTTGCGTTCCGTGCTCCCGTTGGGCACCGTGCCGAACCGGAACGGCGGTGAGAAGTCATTGGGCTTCTGGAACTGTTGCAAGGGTTTTCCGGAAAAGGCACCACGCGGAGTAAATGAGAAAACGACAGGAGAAATGCTTGTTAGTGTGGAAAAGGCATCGGGTTGGATCAAATAGCCTTTAATGCACTGTTGAGCGGGACCACGGGGCTTGTGCTTCGGGAAACCCCGAAATGAACCAATTGCTCAGGGTTCCGTTCTTCCAGCATGACAACACAGGTTAGCAGGGAACAAAAAACAGGAAATCTAAAAGGGATGCGTACAATGGCACAAATCAACCGTGCAGATTGACACCCTGTGATGACTCACTTCCACAAGACCAACACAACTTACAAGACGGTAGACACAGTCGCTAACATATGAACACACACCATCCACTCCTCACTTTAATTTCACACCTTTTTGTCAGACAGGCCTGACACCTGGTCGACATACTCCTCCTGGATCATAAAGGCAGCCAGGTTGGCAGTGTAGGAGGCCAGGAAGATGACGGCGAAGAAGGCCCACACAGACACCATGATTTTACTGGTGGTCCCTTTGGGGTTCTGCACCGGCACGGAGTTGTTGAACACAAGGCCCCACAGCAGCCAGACGGCTTTGCCAATGGTGAAAGATGGACCACCCGGCTCTGATGGACACCGATAGAGAGAGGAAGAGAGAGAGAGAGAGAAGCGGGGGGGGGGAGAGGACGGAGAGCAACTAAGATAGATTGACAAGGTCAAGGTTGCAGAAAAAATAAAAACAGATCAGCTTAACTAACACGATTTTACTACTTTCGCCTTTACCCCAAGCTGTGGGGAGGCAGTTGAGGGCTGACAGTGACAAGGAGCACGCCTGTCCCCCCCTCTTTTGGTCAGTGATCATGGGAGCAAGGGGTGAAAGCAGGAAGTGCTCGATAGTGTATGGCCTACAATCGTTCACTCAGCCAGCCCTTTGACAACCCGCTGTTACAGACAGGCACTGACCCACCTTCTACGGCAGTGTGACAAGGTGGAAACACCACCTGCTGCAGTGCTAAAGCAAGTATCAGAAGCAGGGTAAAGGGAGGAGGAGGGACGTGGTGGGTGGCCACAGCAGGGTACAATTACACTACAGCTGAAGCATGAGTGTAAGTGTATAAGTCTAGAGGCTTATGTGACCAAGCCAGTCATTAAAACAAACACACACACACACACACACACACACACTGAAACACATTAGTTCCTTCTGTCATTTTAACTGGGAATTCCGGGACATTCCGGACAGCTCAACTCTAACCAACCACCATTACATCAACAGCTAAATTCCCAGCTAAATTCCCTCTAGTCCTCAATACAAAAACCAGTGGGTAGCAATGGGGGGGGGGGGGCAGCCTTCTGATTTACCTTGGGGGGACTGAAGGAGTGTTGGGATTATGCATTCCTGAGAAGCACAGGGAGCTACACATCTAAAATATAATCACTGGAATCCGTGCCATTAATTTTTACCTGTAATGGGATATAAACGGGTTGCTCGGGGCACGCTTGATACCAGTGTATGAATTAAGCACTTCCACCATGGCTATGACAGTAAATTACTGTTACTGCTGAGACTTGGAGGGATAAAGATTAGTTGGCGCAACGCAAAAACTAATTCGCCACAAGCCAATTCATTTCCTTTTGCACAACCACAGTGAGCAGTTGTCCACAGAGCGGTTCTAATAACCCCGAGGTGACGCCGGTATCTCCCGATAGCGCTTGGTAAATTATTCCATTCATCAACAAAAACGGCGTGTGTGAGATTGACCGTAGATGAGTGCTCCGACACTTGTGCTTCTACTTCTACTTTTCGCTGCTTGTTTTGGCTGGGTCTGGGCTACTGTGTATGTGTGTGTGTGTGTGTGTGTGTGTGTGTGTGTGTGTGTGTGTGTGGAGAGGGTTGGACAGAATACGCTGAAAAAGTACTCAGCGCCTAAATACTGAACACACTGTCGTAAATGTACTCAGGAACGTATTCGATTTTAGTACTCAATAACAGTAATGTACTCGATTACATTTTACAATACGTCTTCAAAAGGCGCATGGGGGGGGGCGTCTGGGTGGCATGGCGGTCTATTCCATTGCCTACCAACGTGAGGCTCGGCGGTTCGAATCCCTGTGTTACCTCTGGCTTGGTTGGGTGTCCCTACAGACACAATTGGCTGTGTCTGCGGGTGGGAAGCCTGATGTGGGTATGTGTCCTGGTCGCTGCACTAGCGCCTCCTCTGGTCGATTGGGGTGCCTGTTCGTGGGGGGGATAGCATTAGCCTCCCACACGCTATGTCCCCCTGGCAAAACTCCTCACTGTCAGGTGAAAAGAAGCGGCTGGCGACTCCACATGTATCGGAGGAGGCATGTGGTAGTCTGCAGCCCTCCCCGGATCGGCAGAGGGGGTGAAGCAGCAACTGGGACAGCTTGGAAGAGCGGGGTAATTGGCTGGGTACAATCGGGGAGAAAAAAAGGGGGGGAACCCCCCCCCCCCCCAAAAAAAGGCCCACGTGGAAAAAGCTGTGCTTTTTTGTGAACACTATCTGTCATATTGTGGCTAATTTCTGGTCATTATCTCAGTATGTGTTGACCATCTGTCAATTACGGCGGCGCTCTAGCAGCGTGTTGTGTAGGAGTAAATGTGCATGCACTGGTTTGGAAATAGTTGCTTTTTTTTTTTTAAAGATTGTATCATCACTTATAATTGGAAGCAGGGTGGGCACCGAGGCAATAGTTTCACCGTGGGGGGTTTTTCAGTCGCTCTCACCTCGCCACTGTTATCATTGTTATTGTGCATGAACTAGAAAAACACTATAACAGAGTGCAATCTGGTCCTCTAAGTGCAGATCTAAGTGCAAATCTAGGCTACGCATTGGATCTGCGTGCAGACACACTACGTGCACGAATGCAATAAACTACAGTGAATAGAGTAAGCCTGTTGTGTGCAAAATTAGTTTCCATGTGTTTTATATGAGCCGAGTAGCAGACTGCAGCCTAAGACTACCGATTAAAAGATAACTTCCTTCCCTTCGGTTCTCAATTTTCTCGTACCTCGTCCCACCCGTAACGCCGAAGCTGACGATGAGGGCAGTATTCTAAGTCTTCTCGGAGTTTAAACAGTAGCTGTAATGTTAATGCCGGTGTTTTGAAACATAATGTAGCCTGAATACTGACACTTCTTCTTTGTATTCCATCACAACCCTGTGTGTGAATACATAAGTGTGTGTCAGTCTATGTTCCTCTCACCTCGTCCGTCCGCCAGACAGCGATTGTAGCCCACAGGGCTAAAGTACTCAAACACAAACACCGCAACAGCTGACACGATGAGCAGCATCACAAACATCATCACCCAGACGTCGGCGCTGAAGGGCTCTGGAAGACAGAGAAGGCAGAAGGAAGGCAGTCGTGTGAAGAAAGAGCAGGAGAGGTTCATAAGACATCACTCATTAAAGGTACCAAATCATCCCACCATCTAAAAGCATGAAGCATGCTTATCTGTATTCAGATATGATGTCTACTCTGTGTGTGTGTGTGTGTGAGAGAGCAAGAGAGAGAGAGGGAGAGAGAGAGAGAGAGAGAGACAGAGAGAGAGACAGAGACAGAGACAGAGAGAGAGAGAGAGAGAGAGACAGAGACAGAGAGAGAGAGAGAGAGACAGAGAGAGAGAGACAGAGAGAGAGAGAGAGAGAGAGAGAGACAGAGACAGAGACAGACAGAGAGAGAGAGAGAGAGAGAGAGAGAGACAGAGACAGAGAGAGAGAGAGAGAGAGAGAGAGAGAGAGACAGAGAGAGAGAGACAGAGACAGAGACAGAGAGAGAGAGAGAGAGAGAGAGAGAGAGAGAGAGAGAGAGAGAGAGAGAGACAGAGACAGAGAGAGAGAGAGAGAGAGAGAGAGAGACAGAGAGAGAGAGACAGAGACAGAGACAGAGAGAGAGAGAGAGAGAGAGAGAGAGAGAGAGAGAGAGAGAGAGAGAGAGAGAGAGAGACAGAGACAGAGAGAGACAGAGACAGAGAGAGAGAGAGAGAGAGAGAGAGAGAGAGAGAGAGACAGAGAGAGAGACAGAGAGAGAGAGAGACAGAGACAGAGACAGAGAGAGAGAGAGAGAGAGAGAGCATTTTCATTTGTGCCTTCTTCTGTCTTTGTGCTCAGATGTGTCTATGTGTGTGTTTTTCTGTTTAGTGAGCATGGTTTGAGATGTTGTGTGTAATATATGGGCTGTCAGGGCCATCAGCACCTTCTCTGCTGGCCCTGTCAAAACTGAAATCATAATTCGTTGTTCATATTTATGTTGAAGTGTGCCTGAAATGTGTCTGAATTCAATGACTTGCTTTCTCGTGGGGCTGAGCAGGGATTCCCTACGTCATCTAAACACACCACGGCTCCTTGGACCAGCACTAGTTTGTATTGCTAGCCTTTCGTTGAGGCCCAAAGCGGCAAACCACAACTTTGAGTGACCGTATCATTAGCCAATCAGATTTTGATCTGTAGTGACAGAACGCCCCGGGGCCCTGTGATGCGTCTGTGCTAGCCCAGGTGTCGTCATCAACACTGACCTTGAGCCCTTGGCGGGTTGTAAGCGAACTAAGCACAATGGCCACTGCATTCACACGATCTTGTGGCCAATGTAATTCATGTTTTTTTTATTATTATTTTTGCAAATCTGGGAGGACTGTCTGCATTTTTACACGTTCTCCCAAACAGAATAAATTACTGGATTAATTTTGTGAGAGAAGGCTGCCACGTCCCTCAAGTGAGGTGGAACTTCAACTCCAGGTTGGTGGGTACATTTTTCTTACTGAATTGAAGGTGGTGCACTGATAATATTGATGCTATACTTCATTGAATTTTTTGAAGTTGCACGAGTGACTGGTGAGCACTACATCAACTGTGGAAACTTGTCTGTTATCTCTGTCAGGTGGTAGCCTGCGTTTATAATGGGATTATGCATTTGGCTGCGTACGTACATGTGTCTGTCCTCGGCTGATTTCACAAACTAATGGACCAATCAGCCTAAGATGTTTTATGTACAGTTATGACTGTATGATCAAGAACCTCTCGTGGTTGCAGTGATTAAAAACCATCAGAACACATTTGTTCTCGTTATAGCCGCTCCTTCTTCCTTTGGCCCTGACCAGAGCTATGCCCGAACAGGAAACACCGAGGGCGGTCTGAAAGGACGCGGAAGCGGGGCAGGCTAAGCTAACTGCTAGCCATGCAGACCGGCAGTTCCGATAATGTCGAGGGCGGTCTGGTGGCGGCCTCGCCTAGCGTTGACTGTGTTTTAGTGTTGTCATGTGGAGGGCGGGGAGGTGTGTCGAAGGTGTCTGGCTGGGAGAGCTGGCATTGGATTGGCTGGGGAAGCCTGGTCTGCTGCGTCCAGTGGGCCCAGGGACCACAGCCCTGCTGGAGCTGCGCCCGAGGAGGAAACACAAAGGGCAGTCTGACAGGACACGGAAGTGGGGCAGGCTAAGCTAACTGCTAGCCATGCAGACTGGCAGTTCTGACAGTCATGCTGGCTGGAGTTCATTCTATGGACAGTGGAATTTCTGGACTGTGTTGCTCTGAGTGGACTGTGTTGTTAACTGTTTGTGGGGTTTTTTTGCGGTGTTCTCTCTGGGATAGGCTCCATCATCCCCGCGACCATGCAAGAAGGATAAGTGGTTTGGATAATGGATGGATGTTCTTGCTCTTTTTGTACGTTTTTGGTGGTGTCGTTTTTGGGAAATTTTGGATGTATGTTTTTGTTTTTTGTGTCGCAGTGCTGTGGGCTGGGGGAAACGGAATTTCGTTTCTTTTTGGTATGCAAGTACATAAAAGAAATTACAATAAATTGTCCCTGATTCTCTTCATTCTCTCTCCAGCTTGCTCAACCAATGCTGCTCTGTCGCTGTACGCATGCACACGGTTCAGCAATGAGCAACATGATCCAGAAAGGGCCGGTGTGGGTGCAGGTCTTTGTTCCAACCAAGCAGTTACACACCTGATTCTATTAGTCAACCAACAGCCTTTGCTAAGGACCTTGATTTGTACACTCAGGTGTGTAACTGCTTGGTTGGAACAAAGACCTGCACCCACACTGGCCCTTTCTGGATCATGTTGCAACGACAGTGTCCATTATGTATTTGGGTGTGAGTGTTGAAAGTAAACGAGACATCGATCGAATTTTGCAAGTCAGCAAATCCTTCACTGTTGATCTCAGCACAGGAGAACTGGAGGAAAACTGGATGATCCAAAAATAATTCGCTTTATTCACCTTGCCGCCATGTTTGTTTAATTGACACCATGAGGGGATTAGACACAGAAGTGCCATAGACTCCAATGTTAAAACTCCACTATAGGGTGTCTGGGTAGCATAGTGGTCTATTCCATTGCCTACCAACACAGGGATCGGTGGTTCGAATCCTCGTGTTAATTCCGGCTTAGTCGGGCGTCCTGACGGACACAATTGGCCGTGTCTGCAGGTGGGGAGCCGGCTGTGGGTATGTGTCCTGGTTGCTGCACTAGCGCCTGCTCTGGTCGGTCAGGGTGCCTGTTCAGGGGGGAGGGGGAGCTGGGGGGGAATAGCGTGATCCTCCCACGTGCTATGTCCCCCTGGCAAAACTCCTCACTGTCAGGTGAAAAGAATCAGCTGGCGACTCCACATGTATCGGAGGAGGCATGTGGTAGTCTAGAGCCTTCCCCGGATCAGCAGAGGGGGTGGAGCAGCGACTGGGACTGCTCAGAAGAGCGGGGTAATTGGCCGGATACGATTGGGAGGTAAAAAGGGGGGGGGGGGATCCACTATGAAAATACAATTTTACAATTTCAAGAGTAGAATTAATCACAGTCAAGGCTGGAAATCATCTCAGTAGCCATAATAAAACATTTCTTGTGTTTTCTTACCATTGTTTTATTACTTCAGCATGAAAAGTCATACGCCTTCGTTGTATATCATGAATTCCATGACAGATTAACACATCTGAAGTCTTTTAACATGGGCCCCTTCTCCTGGTAGGCAAAAAAAAGGGTGGTTTGTTGTCAAGTCCAAGCACCAGAGAGATACATACACCTGGTGGGGATCTCCACTCTCCTGAGTGCCCTCTTCTAGCTGTTTTTGTGCCATGCGGTGTGCACGTGTGCAATCTGGTTGCTGAGTGACACAAAGGAAGATCTGATTGTGATACTGCAGTACCTGCTATAGTGCACAGTAGTGTGCGTGCATGTTGTAGTTGTTGAAGAACCGCGGTGCTGGTGTTGATCCAGTAGTGTATATAGTCCTTGATAGTGTATTTTGTATCGGCACCCATATGAGAAATATATGTGTGTGTGTGTGTGTGTGGGGGGGTGCAATTTGTTACTGAAGGCACTGACTGGTAAACCCCATGGTAGACTACTGAATATACTCCACAGGAAGGTGGGCCTTAATGCACATATGTGCTCACGAGGGTGTAAAAATCGATCCCCGTTCTGCCACGTCCTTGCATCCACACATTATCTGATCAGTCACACACAACAACACTGTGACAACACAATGCTCACAGAGCAGATGTTGTTAAACCTTGAATTAAACCACGCCACTTAGCATTCGTCGAGAGTGGATCCTAACATCTAACTGAAGATGATCTATGCAAAGTCTCTATTTTCACCCACATGCCTACTGTACTTCTGTCATTGCCATGTTTGTCTCTTGTGTGTCAGTTTAATGTATTTTTTTGTGCGTTCTGTTGATGTAGATTGTGGGTTGTTCTTAACAGAATGTGTTTATGCAATGCCTGGAGAGCTTCTTTGCTCGCACTTGGCAAGAACAGTTGCTCTTCTCTAAATGCTGCATTGTGGGTTTTGATATCGATCCACACCTAAATGCCACCCCCCCCCCCTCGTTCTCTCTCTCCCTCCTTACTTATCAGGATGGAACATTTCTAAGAAGCAACTTGAGAGCTGCTAACAATGGCGAGCACATTAAGATCAATGCTTCTGGAGGCTTCCGCTTATTTTTCAGCACAGATTCTCTTTCGAAATGTGTGTTGTGTGCGAGTGTTCAATTGCGCTTGTACATGAAACTTTTTGCGCGCGGTTTCTTTTTTTTCCCCCAGATGTAAAACTTACTGTTACCTCCTCGGTTGAAGAATTAAGTTCCCCTGAATGCTGCTGAATAAAAGCAGACTTATCACGAAAAGATGCATTAAAAACCAGGCCCAGATGCTGCTGTGTCTTAAGTAGTGCGCAGAAGGGAAGATATAACCTTTTGAAAGTTCGTCTCCGTTCATTTTGAGGACATTAAGTAAGTGTGCGTGCAACTGTTTACACATTCAATCATGGTTTCATCCACCTGTGTAGGAGTTGTGTACCGCATGCATTTGGCTGATGTACCACAGTCTTGTACATTGGCCAAATGCACAAGGTGTGCTTCCTCTCACCGAGGAAGGCGGAGGGGGAAACTGTCCCGTTGCTACGGGAGACCATGACGCTGATCCCGGTCTCGATGAAGGGCACCGAAAAGTCAATGACCTCGGACCGCTCCTCGTTGATGGTGAGGGAACCCACCGCCATGTGGGCATTCTTCAACACCACCTGTGGATCAACAGCAGAAAGAGAAAAAGAGACAGACACAAATGGATGGACGGACAGATAGACAAAAAAGGCAGAGAGAGAAAGCGACAAACAGAAGATCACCAGAAGGGAGGCACAGCCAAATGACTACATTAATATGATCTACTGCTACTTTCATCTGCTCCCGTTAGGGGTCGCCACAGCGGATCATCCGTTTCCATCTCTTCCTGTCCTCTGCATCTTCCTCTGTCACTCACACCAACCACCTGCATGTCCTCCCTCATCACATCCATAAACCTCCTCTTTGGCCTTCCTCTTTTCCTCTTCCCATGGCAGCTCCATATTCAGCATCCTTCTCCCAATATACCCAGCATCTCTCCTCCACACATGTCCAAGCCATCTCAATCTTGGCTCTCTTGCTTTGTCGCCAAACGGTCCAACCTGAGCGGTCCCTCTAATATACTCGTTCCTAATCCTGTCCTTCTTCATAAGTGCCAGTGAAAATCTTAGCATCTTCAACTCTGCCACCTCCAGCTCCACCTCCTGTCTTTTCATCAGGGCTGCTGTCTCCAAACCATACAACATAGCTGGTCTCACAACCATCTTGTAAACGACTACATTAATATGATGCCGGTACAAAAGGTTCAACAGAAATCAAGAACTACAAATTCATGACTCATTCATGACACATGGACATGAAAAAGCTCTTGGGGATGAGAGGAAACAAGAGGAAGCAGGGAAAGTACCTAAAAAAAAAGAAAAAGGTTACTACGCTACTGTAGCTGCATCTCATGCAAGGTCTGTTAACCGCCTGTTCCTTCTCCTTTCCCTCTACGTCACTCTGTGAATATGCATAGGTATATTTAGCCTCAAAAAACTGTGGCCTTCGGCGATGTCTAAAAGTGGCGCCCAAAAAAACTGTTAATAGGCGATAAATATGCCAGTGAGCAGGATTTCTAAATGCTGTCTTTTTATGTGCCAGTTGTTCATATGTTACTGCTTTCCCTCCCCCCTTCCTCTGTTCCTCGCTATCTGGACTCCTTTATCTGTAACCCTATCCAAATCCAAATTAAATCATTAGCCGCATGCTTGGGTATATAGGTACATTTATGCAGCCATGCATGCATTTATTGTGCATTTACTTAGGCTTGCCTTCCACTAACATGTTTCCCTAGTAATTTTTACAACGCAACGTAGTGTCTGCATTTCAGTTAAGACGAGTTCACATAGCAGCGCACGTCTTAACCTGGCTATGGTCGCGTATGGTGGAGATTAAGTCGCTCGTTCTGCGCCACAATCAATTAAGTTAGACATCACATCGATTTGTAATGGTTGCATTGTGCTGTTTTTGTAGTGTGTAACACAGTTTGTGTGCAGGAGAGAAGTGGGTCTTTCCCTCAGGCAGCCCTCGCTCACCCGAGTCCTCGCCCTCTCTCTCTCTCTCTTCTGCTCTCTCGCTTTCTCTTTCTTCCCATCTCTGATTAGGAGCCATCTCACTACTGCCCTGTTTTGAGGAGCTGAAATGAGCGGATCACAGCTCTCCCTCAGGCCATAATGAGGGGAAGTAGAGTTAGAGAGAGGGAGAGAGACACACACACAGAAAGAGAAAGAGGGGGAGAGAGAGAGAGGGGAGAAACTCCTCACCTCGCCCACCATGCCGTTCCACGTCCCATTGATCTTCTTGCCGTGCTTGCCGTTGGTGACAAGGTAGAGGTCGTAGGTGAACTTGACTGACTTGGCGATCTTCTTCAGGATGTCGATGCAAAAGCCCTTACAGCAGCGCTTAATGTAAATCCCGGAGTCGCCCGTCTGATTGCTGGAGGAACGGGGTGGTTGAGGGTGGAGGGTAGGGGTTATTGGTTTGGTCGGGGGGGATGGCAATGATGGGCAAAGATGAGAAAACAGAAGAACAATTTTCACAACATGAGGTCAGCATCTATTGAAGCTTGAGGACATGAAGCGAGTGGATCAAGAGGGGAACAATTGAAATAGGATTGAGAGGGGGGAACAGAAAACAGCCTCGAGGAAATCAGAGAGGAGGTAAAAGTTGGTAAATCAGCTGTGAGGTTAGAGACCCGAAGGGAGAGAGAAAGAGAGAGCGAGAGCAAGAGAGAATCGGAAAGAGAGCAGGGTGAAAAACCAGTCAATGTATGTAGGTCACCCTCGGGAGAATCCAGGAAGGCCAAGGCCAGTGAGAGACAAACAGGGTGATGAGGACAATTCATTACTACGGGCCAAGGTGGCGTGGATGGCAAGAGGGTCAGTGTCACAACAAAGGAGAAGGAAAATGGGAACAGAGGTGAAAAGAGCAATCCAGCAAGCAAACACACAGAGATCATGAGGAGATGAAATATATACATTGATGAAATCACAAAAATTATATTCATACATAGTATACATACATACCAATGTATATGTATATAATACCACCAACAGGAGGGGAAACATTGCTCGACAATATGGGCGTGGAAGAAATGAGGGAGTCACTAAGACAAAAAGCAGAGGAGGAACGGAAGAGCAAAATCGCAGAAAGGAGCAAAATAATTCATGGGTGAGACGAGTTCTCCATAAACATGAGCAAATTTCCTGAATGTCTTTTTTTCCCCCCTTAACCTGTGCTGTGGGCAGGCTTGGCATACGGCACAGGGAATTTGCATGTCAAAGTGTCCTACACAGTTGATCTGCAAGTGGAGCTCAGGTTCTCCACTTGCAGAGCCTTTGCCTTTCATTTGAACAAACTACATTTAGTGGCGGTCGGTGAATTTGCAGTATACACGAGTCTGCAGAAACAGGCTAAAGGCTACATGCAGCAAGAGAAAAGTTCAATAATTTAAAACATTGCGGCGATATTGGCACATGGATCAATACGTGCTTCCTCTACTCAGGGAGATGAGAAAATGTGCTCTGTTTGAAGAAGCTTGGGCTCTTCAGCGTTCAGAGATCCAGTACATTACAGAACACTGATTGCGACCCAACTTGATGACTTTAAAGGACAGGTTCACTTTTTCTTTTCGAACCCGGACCTCATTAATACCTCGCCGGGCATCATTTGGAATCGCACAGACAAGAACTTCACTGGTGGCTTCGGTGTCAAGAAACTCACTGCTCTGCTGGATCTTCTGGCTGGGCTTCGCCACAGTCAAATGAGGCAATTGTTCAAGCCTTCAACAAGCATTATTTTGGAAAATATTTATTTTGGATAATGTGAAATCTTATTTAATTTTGAACTGGTTTTGCAGTTGACGCGATATATCCGACTCGTCTGTAAATAGCTGCACGTTAGCTAAAGCTAACGGCGAAGCAATGCAACCATGAAGATGTTAGTTGCAGAAATGCAAAATAAAGTCATTTTAACTTGACAGAGAGCATTGTTTGTGACTATTATTTCAATAAGACATATTATGTTATATGTCATGTTAGATATGTCCTGGTTCTTGAGGGCTTAAACATTTGCCCTGTTGGACTGCGTTGAAGCCCAGCAAAAACATTTAGCAAAGTGATGTTTCCATCACTAAAGGGATGCTTCTACATTTCTTTTTTTTTGGGGGGGGGGGAGATTCCCCCCCCCCTTTTCCCCCCAGTTGTATCCAGCCAATTACCCCTATTTTCCCGAGCCGACCCGGTCGCTGCTCCACCCCCTCTGCCAATCCGAGGAGGGTTGCAGACTACCACATGCCTCCTCCGATACATGTGGAGTCGCCCCCAGTTCCCCCTTCCCCCTGAACAGGCGCTCCAACCGGCCAGAGGAGGCACTAGTGCAGCGACCAGGACACGTACCCACATCCGGCTTCCCACCTGCAGTCACGGCCAATTGTGTCTGTAGAGACGCCCGACCAAGCCGGAGGTAACTGTTTCTACATTTCTAAATGATGCCCTACAATGTTTTAACAAGATAAGGGTTCAAAAAAGTTAACGTACCCTTTAAGTCAAAAAAATTAAAAATCAAAAACTTCCCATTGTCTTTGCTGGTCAAAATCCAGCCAGATAATCTCACATAAGTTTGAGCTGCTTGCGGCAAGGCACGGTGTTCCTCATGCAGGTTCCGCTGAGCGGGTCCACGTCCTCCACGATGACAAACGGCGCCTCCTCCAGCGTGACGATGGAAAGGTGGTCGTCCTCCCGTTCCTCCGCCCCCGAGTACAGCTCGAACCGCGGCCACACGTGGTACCTCATCGTCAGCGAGCCCCTCTCCCACTTGCCCACCTGTGGAGCAGCAGTGTGTGAGTGTGTGAGAAGGAGGGCTGCGTGACACACAGGCCAACAGGTACTTAAACACATCCACGGGAAAACATTTTAGGGAGAGATCAGGGTAAAAAGAGAGAGACTGAAAGAGAGAAGACAGGAGGTATGTGAGATCAGAGAAAGGGTGGAAGAGAAGAGAAGAGAAGAGAAGAGAAGAGAAGAGAAGAGAAGAGAAGAGAAGAGAAGAGAAGAGAAGAGAAGAACGGAGAGCAGATATTCACCCTGTCCCATCTTCCCTCCTTGTCCAGCAGAATGATAACCAGTTTGGGGTACATCTGGTAGCCATCCTCGCTGAAGGACAAGTTACGGCCCTCAAACGTCACATTCATGACGTACCTACCAATGAGAAATGGGAGCGTTAGAAGGTGTAAACCTCGCCAAACAATCAGAACCAGAATCATGTTTACTGGCCATGTAGGTTTGCACATACATGGAATTTGACTCCGGTTTTGTGGCTCTCTCGGTGTACTTCACATAGAATAATAACACCACAACACAACAATCTTCAGATATATATACACAAGGATTGACTTATACAGGTGAGATAAGAGGTAATAAGATGCAGTGGTGCAGAGAATATATCAGAGATGCTGAAATAGATGTTAGCAGGTTACTTACACACATGCCTGAGGTGGATGGACATGACACAGCATACCAGTATATGTACAATGTCCAGTACAGTATATACACAATGGCTGGATTTATGGACAGTGTTAAGCGTTCACTTGAATGACAGCCCGCGGAAAGAAACTGTTTTTATATCTGGTTGCCTTGGGGTACAGTGCTCTGTAGCGCCTGCCAGAGGGGAGGAGGCGGAACAGGTTGTGACCAGGGTGTGATGGGTCTGCAGTGATGTTGCCTGCCTGTTTCCTGAGTATGGAGGTGTGTAAGTCCTGAAGTCGCATGCAACTTCATCCCTAAAGGCCCGACACAGAAAAGTGTTTGACTCGATGAGCTACAATACTGCATCTATAATGTAGGTGAAACTCCGAAACCATAAAAGAGGATACATAAACCTCCGTTTGGGCAAGATTTTTTTGGAAATGGACACATTATTGTCACCACTGACAAGGAAGTAAAGGCTAAGAGTAAGTTTCAAGTAAATGACCCCTAAGCCTTTCCTGAGGAAGAGAGAAACGGGGACAAGCATCCGGTTAATAATAACTGATAAAACAATACATTAGCCCAAATAAAACACTCACGTCATTGTTCACCAGACTTGGACCTGAGATTTAGGTACCGATGTTATACTATCGGCCGGTAGAGGTCTTTTACGAGCTTGTTCTGCCAGATCTGCTTGCTGGCCACAACAACTTTTCTTCTTCATCACACTCGTTGCTACCCGCCTTTTTATTCCTGCATTTGGCTGCTTTAGTGAAGACATAAAACACCATGTACCATTTCAACTTGCTGGGAATATGCTTGTTGACGGTAACTTAAAATGAGAAACTAGGGCATCTGGGTAGCGTGGCGGTCTATTCCGTTGCCTACCAACACAGGGATCGCCGTTTCCAATCCCCACATTACCTCTGCCTTGGTCGGGCGTCCCTACAGACACAACTGGCCGTGTCTGCGGGTGGGAAGCCGGATGTGGGTATGTGTCCTGGCTCCTGCACTAGCACCACCTCTGGCCAGTCGGGGCACCTGTTCGGGGGGGAGGGGGAACTGGGGGGAATAGCGTGATCCTGGTGAAACTCCTCACTGTCAGGTGAAAAGAAGCAGCTGGCGACTCCACATGTATCGGAGGAGGCACGTGGTAGTCGGCAGCCCTCCCCGGATCGGCAGAGGGGGTGGAGCAGCAACCAGGATGGCTCGGAAGAGTGGCCAAGTACAATTGCGGAAAAAGGGGGGGAATATCTGCTAAAATGAGAAACTACAAAAGTGCTCACGATTCAGATATTTCTTGATTTGCTACTGCTTTAAGTTTGCGGCGATATAAAGTATCACAAGATTTGATAGGTCTGAAAATAAATCTTCAGGGTTGTAGCTTTACGTTCCAAGCCATTTCTCCTCTGCAAGAAGCCACCTTACTAACTGGCTAAAGCAAAGGGTTTAGTGAGAAACCCCGCACTAAAATGTATGGGTCCTTCTTTCTAAACATCTCTATATGTCTACAGCAGTGTTTCCCAACCCAGGCCTCAAGGACCCCCTATCCTGCAGATTTTCTTTGCAACCCTGAATAGGTACCTGTTTGTAGTTATTCAACCAATCAGCAATGAATTATGTCAGACGTTGCACACCTTGCATAATTAAGTGCTGCGAGATGATTGGTTGAGTAAGTACAAGCAGGGCTACCTATGCAGGGTTACAATGACAACCTGCAGGATAGGGGGTCCTTGAGGACTGGGTTGGGAAACGCTGGTCTACAGCACTATCGCATGTGGCTGAAACATGTTTAAACCACACAGCATGCATGCTCGGTCCTCTTGGCGCTATTTAATACTAACAGTGTTATTTGTTAACATCTCCTTTAATTTGTTAACATCTTCTTAAGCAAAAAAAAAAAAAAAAAGCCTGGAGGCTGCCGTGCCCAACAGGCAGAACATCTGACCAGAGGCTTCTGTTGCTGGTTTAAACATCATATTTTCCAAAATAATTTAAGTAAATGAGACAGCCGCAACGAAGTTAAGAGCGGTCACATGATAGCAGGACACCAAGATCAAACCTAATTCAGTTATGATCTTATGAGACAGGAATTCAAGGGTGAGCAACAAGGATGCTCCAACCCAAGGCACCTTTTACACTCTCCTCCTTAACCCCAATTATCTCAGTGTTGTAAAGGTAGGAGCCATGATGACCCAGTTTGAGGCTTGGCAAAGCTATGCCCACTGAGACAGAAAGGGGGAATCTATAAAGGCGGAGTGAGAGAGAGAGGTGGGTGAGGGGAGCAAAAGGCAGAGAGATACAGGCAGCAAAGTCGGAGAGAGAGAAGGAGGGGTCCGGGGGGGGGTCTGGGGGGGTAGTGTAATAAGTGGCTGCGTGAATACATATCAGCACATATTTGTGTCAACAAGTTAACGGCACAGTCAGATAAGCTGGAATCATCTCCCTCTTTCCCTCTCCGCCACCTCCTTCCCTCGCTCTTCCTCACAGTTTCTGTGGGCTGCCATCACCATGGAGACACTCTGCCTTTGAAACAATCCATTGGAGAAATAAATAGCCGGTCTAAATGTAAGGTGTAGCCGACGGTATGCGCCCGCGTGTACCCGTGTGTGTGTGTGTGTGCATGCGTGCATGAGATTGTGCACGTGCAT
Source organism: Lampris incognitus (assembly GCF_029633865.1). Lineage (NCBI taxonomy): Eukaryota > Metazoa > Chordata > Actinopteri > Lampriformes > Lampridae > Lampris > Lampris incognitus. The sequence goes on along the minus strand of NC_079215.1, from coordinate 50,485,644 downwards.
GCATGTTTATTTGTGGTGCAAATAAGTGCCTCGTATATTCAAGTGCTACCATGTCCCTCCAATAAAGATATCATAAGGAAAAAAAAAAAGACCATAAACTCGAGCAATGTGGGATAAAAAATCGGAGTAATAAATAGCCTGTCTAAATGCAGAGTGTAACGTACAGTGCACTTGTGCGTATGTGTGTGATCGTGCACGTGTATGTGCATGCATGCCTTTGCTTCTAAGCACCATAAATAAACAGCCTTTTACATTAAGTGCTACTAACTCCCTCCAGATGAGTGAAGAATAGGAAAGACCATCCAAATGCGACACTAAAGGCTCACGCTACACCATTCCACATTGCAGCAATGTACAAATGGCCGTCGATTGTGTATTTAACCTGTTTAGACCGAGTTGGTAAAATTTAGCCACAAGTGATCTGACTGTAATGCCTTTCACAGCACACCGGCTGGATAACACATTAAAATGCTGTAATGCGCGTGTGACATGGGATTAGCCGCCCCTCGCGTAATCTCATCTTCAATAGGTAACCGAGGAGACCTGTGGGGGGGGGGGGACGCATTAACTTGTTGCAGCTCTGCGCCCGCATGACCCATGGGACGAGGTCAGATGTGAGGCCTACTGTGCGTCCGTGTCGTATAATTGGATAACATGTGTAAGCATAAACAAAAACCAAGGACAGGGGTGCCCCCTTACCGCTGATATATATATGATGTAACGTGTTGCCATGGCACCCACTACCACAGCAATTTTCAGGCAATGTGCTGTGTTGCCATGGGAACAGTAATCTCACCCAGGAGAGTGTGGATGAAAGAGAGAGAGAGAGACAGACAGACAGAAAGAGACGGAGAGATGGAGAAGAAACGAAGAACGAGGAAGTCAGAGAGAGCGAGACACAAGAGAGACGGAGACAGAGAAGGAAAGGGAGACAGAGAAGGAAAGGGAGACGGTGGCATCGCTCCGAATAAGCCCGGCCATTTACCCACTCTGCTCGTTCTGTCTCTCATGTACTGACGAGTCTTTCCTCTTCCATCCTCCTACCGCTGGAGTACAGGTGCTTGGCTCTATCCCAGCACAAATCAAGACAACCCACCCAAACGCCACTCTCGGTAGGTAGACGGCACCACGTGTGCCGTGAACGCACGCCCGGATATGCCGCCACGTTTATCATTTTCAAGCCCTGCAGTATTGATGTCGCTTTTATGTGCCGTTTGATCCCTTCCCCATGTCAGCACCCCCCTCCCCCGACTCCGCTGGAGGGAAAAGAAAAAAAAAAAGAGGAAAGAAAAACCCCAAAAAGCAACAGGGATGAGCAACTAACAGAAGCTCACGCAGCTTCACCACAGCCATATGCAGCCGCTGGCGCACGCCTCTCCCACCAACTGCTCCCCGCTAATAACGGGCTGTGGAGAGAATCCACGAGTTACCAAGACACTGACTCATCAGTGCCATGGACACAATCCCTCTTTTTTTTTTCTTCTTCTTCCTTCCTTTAGCCCAAATCTCTTGAAATGTACTTCTGAGCCATGTGAGATGACTCGCCAGACTTGCGTTAATTCTTTCATCTTCAAACGGAGCCCAACAGCGGCCACAAGTTCTCCACCAGGGCGTTTGGAAGGATAGAAAGATGCACACGACTAAGGGCGTGGTACAGAATCGACTGTGTGCATACATAAGTGAACGTGTCAAAGTTCATTTAATTACTGAGCAAATGTAATCCGTGACTGTGTTCGTTTGGTTCGTTAAGTTTTTCCGCCGTATTATAGGAGGTTAAGTACACGGTGGTGCAGTGGTTAGTGGCCTCACAGCAAGAAGGTCCTAGGTTCGAACCCCGGGGTCGTCCCAGGTCCTTTCTGTGTGGAGTTTGCATGTTCTCCTCCGTGTCTGCGGTGGGTTTTCTCCGGGTGCTCCGGTTTCCCCCACCATCAAAAAGACATGCGTGCTGGGGTTAATACTCCTGTCTGTGCCCCTGACCGAGGGAGGCATGGCAAGACGAAGTGGATCTGGTCCCCGGGCGCTGCACGGCGGTTGCCCGCTGCTCCTAGCTACACAGCTAGGATGGCTTCAATGCAGAGGAAGAATCTCCTCATGGGGATCAATAAAGTAGTAAAATAAATACATACATACATACATAAAATAAATTCTGGCCATCAAAATATCTATATCAAGTCTGGGTGGCATGGTGGTCTATTCTGTTGCCTACCAACACAGTGATCACAGGTTTGAATCCCCGTGTTACCTCCGGCTTGGTCGGGCGCCCCTACAGACACAATTGGCCGTGTCTGTGGGTGGGAAGCCGGATGTGGGTATGTGTCCTGGTCGCTGCACTAGTGCCTCCTCTGGTCAGTCGGGGCGCTTGTTCGGAGGGGAGGGGGAACTGGGGGGAATAGCGTGATCCTCCCACGCCCTACATCCCCCTGGTGAAACTCCTCACTGTCAGGTGAAAAGAAGCGGCTGGCGACTCCACATGTATCAGAGGAGGCATGTGGTGGTCTGCAGCCCTCCCCGGATCGGCAGAGGGGGTGGAGCAGCGACCGGGACGACTTTGAAGAGTGGGGTAATTGGACGGGTACAATTGGGGAGAAAAGGGGGGAAAAACAATAACTCAGTTTGCTTCAGTGGAATTTTTCTTCGATGTCTCATTTAGTTTGGGAACTAAAGCATGGTCAAATCTAATGTCAAGGGTACACTTGAAAAAACACACAACTGGAACAACGGCTACAACATCCAGGTCTTTCTACCTGGATGACTGATATAAATCCAGACAGACTTCATCTGATCCTTATTTAACCCAGTCAATAACAGTGAAATCAGAGTTGCATTAATCGTCCAAAAATTGATCCACATAACCCACAAAACACTGCGATAACGAAAAGGTCAATAAAGTCATAAAACAATACAAGAATTCACACATGATGTGCAGAAAACACAGCGCACAGCACGTCCAGCAGATGTTTACCAGTGTGCATTGATCCAACCGAGTCACCGGTCCATGGAGTAAAAGGCTATATGAGATATTGATCGGCTTCTTTCAATGGGAATTTGATGTCCCTCGCATAAATTAGTCATGAATAAGGTGGACTCAGACGTGAACGAGTTAAATGAGACAAGAAAGCGAATTCATGCTCAATATGGATAATATGTCGAGTCCATAAACGCTGACCCATCCTTTCTTATACCTCCGAGACAGGAACGGGGTCAGGGAAGAGAATATGGACACCGACTAAGAGACGGATTTGTAGAGAAAGTTGAGAAAAAGATATAAATCGGGCATCCGGGTGGCGTGGTGGTCTGTTCCATTGCCTACCAACACGGGGATCGCCTGTTCGAATCCCCGTGTTGCCTCCGGCTTGATCGGGCATCCCTACGGACACAATTGGCCGTGTCTGCAGGTGGGAAGCCAGATGTGGGTATCTGTCCTGGTTGCTGCACTAGCACCTCCTCTGGTCAGTCGGGGCGCCTACATCCCCCTGGTGAAACTCCTCACTGTCAGGTGAAAAGAAGTGGCTGGCGACTCCACATGTATTGGAGGAGGCATGTGGTAGTCTGCAGCCCTCCCCGGATCGGCAGAGGGGGTGGAGCAGTGACCGGGATGGCTTGGAAGAGTGGGGTAATTGGCTGGTCACAATTGGGGAGAAAAAGGGTGAAAAATCCCCCCCCCCCCAAAAAAAAAGAAAGAAATCAAAAGTAAGAGAGATTGTACTACTGGATGGGCATTGAAATGAGTGAAAACATGAAACGGGTTGTAATTTAAGTGGGATTTTGGTGGTGGGGGGGTGAGATGTGTAGTAGAAAGACATAGAGAGATACGAGAGAGGTGAATATGGAGGCGAGAGAGAGAGAACTAATGAGAGAGAGAGAGAGGGAGGGCAGAATGAGTGCATTTGCACTGAGAAAACTAACTCGTTAAAGAGGTAAAGAGTAAAAAAAAAATGGAGGTGCTGGCCGTCGGTTGTAAAAATGATGTTGGAGAAGGATAGAGGCGGGGGGAGGAGGGAGGGAGGAGGAGGGAGATAAAGAAAGAAAGAAACACGGCTTTCTCATTCAACTTTAGCCAAGTGAAAGAGCTTTTCAGAGAACAGGCCGCCGCCGCCGCCGCTGCTGCGCGAGCACCAAAGCACCACGGCAATAACGAGAGAGGACATGAAAGACGGAGAAGAAGAAAAGGCATCAGAAAGGAGGGGAAGATAAAGAGAGAAAAAGATAGAGACCGTACAAAAGAGGAGAATAATGCAGAGGGCTGAAGACAAAAGGGTGCGGTATCCATACCGTTCAGACAGGCGCCCTGCTGAGACCCAGATAAAGGTTAACGTTAAAAAGGAGTGAGTTGGGGGGGGGGGGGAGAAAAGAAAGCTGAGGTGCAAACAGACCCTAGAAGTAAAAAAGTGGAAACTTAAACTTAAACCCACTTTCCATTCAGGTAAGGGGTCCAGTTGTGCTGAAAAGGCTTACAAAGAACGATAAAATGACCCGCTCATTTCAGAGAGGCGACATGATATGGGCTCACACTGAGGGAAGCACGGCTTGGAAGGTAAAACGGGATGAGAGCTGCATGGCTGCCTCTCATGCAGGGGATGCAGCGGTGGTGTCATATGACCACGGGGGGCTACCTTATAGAAAGGCTGTCTGCTGAACTGATGTCACGGATGGCTGCGAAGCGCATGCAGAAGGCCGAGAGAAAAAAAAGACGAGTGTCTACTCGGATCTCATAAAAGAAACCTAACGACAAAACATTAATCATCTGTTACGTCATCCCGACCAGTACAGCATTATGCATATTAGCTCAGGGATTTGAGAATGTTTGCACGCAAGCAAGCACACAAGCTCACACACCACACTCTGTGTGTGTGTTTATATATAAATATATATATATATATATATATATATATATATATATATATATATATATATATACTATATAAGTGCATCCGGAAAGTATTCACACCCCTTCACTTTCCCCACATTTTGTTATGTTACAGCCTTATTCCAAAATGGATTAAATTCCTTTTTTTCTCATCAATCTACACACAATACCCCATAATGACAAAGCGAAAAAGGTTTTGTGGAAATTTTTGCAAATTTATTAAAAACAAAAAACTGAAATATTGCATGTACATAAGTATTCACACCCTTTACTCAGTACTTGGTTGAGGCACCCTTGGCAGCGATTACAGCGTCAAGTCTTCTTGGGTATGAAGCTACAAGCTTGGCACACCTATATTTGGGGTATTTCTCCCATTCTTCTCTGCAGATCATCTTGAGCTCTGTAAGGTTAGATGGGGAGCATCGCTGCACAGCTATTTTCAGGTCTTTCCAGAGATGTTCAATGGGGTTCAAGTCTGGGCTCTGGCTTGGCCACTCAAGGACATTCACAGACTTGTCCCGAAGCCACTCCTTCGTTGTCTTGGCTGTGTGCTTAGGGTCGTTGTCGTGTTAAAAGGTAAACCTTCGCCCCAGTCTGAGGTCCTGAGCGCTCTGGAGCAGGTTTTCATCAAGGATCTCTCTGTACATTGCTTCATTCATCTTTCCCTCAATCCTGACTTGTCTCCCAGTTCCTACTGCTGAAAAACATCCCCACAGCATGATGCTGCCACCACCATGCTTCACTGTAGGGATGGTATTAGCAAGGTGATGAGAGGTGCCTGGTTTCCTCCAGACGTGACGTTTGGCATTCAGGCCAAAGAGTTCAATCTTGGTTTCATCAGACCAGAGAATCTTGTTTCTCATGGTCCGAGAGTCCTTTAGGTGCTTTCTGGCAAACTCCAAGTGGGCTGTCATGTGCCTTTTACTGAGCAGAGGCTTCCGTCTGGCCACTCTACCATAAAGGCCTGATTGGTGGAGTGCTGTAGAGATGGTTGTCCTTCTGGAAGGTTCTCCCATCCCACAGAGGAACACTGGAGCTCTGTCAGAGTGACCATCGGGTTCTTGGTCACCTCCCTGACCAAGGCCCTTCTCCCCCGATTGCTCAGTTTGGCTGGGCGGCCAGCTCTAGGAAGAGTCCTGGTGGATCCAAACTTTTTCCATTTATGAATGATGGAGACCACTGTGCTCTTCAGGACCTTCAAAGCTGTAGAAATTTTTTTGTACCCTTCCCCAGATCTGTGCCTCGATACAATCCTGTCTCGGAGGTCCGCAGACAATTCCTTTGACTTCATGGCTTGGTTTCTGCTCTGACATGCACTGTCAACAGTGGGACCTTATATAGACAGTTGTGTGCCTTTCCAAATCATGTCCAATCCATTGAATTTACTACAGGTGGACTCCAATCAAGATGTAGAAACATCTCAAGGATGATCAGTGGAAACAGGATGAACCTGAGATCAATTTTGAGTGTCATAGTAAAGGGTGTGAATACTTATGTACATGCAATAGTTCAGTTTTTTATTTTTAATACATTTGCAAAAATTTCTGCAAAACCTTTTTCACTTTGTCATTATGGGGTATTGTGTGTAGATTGATGAGAAAAAAAAAGGAATTTAATCCATTTTGGAATAAGGCTGTAACATAAAATGTGGGGGAAGTGAAGGGGTGTGAATACTTTCCGGATGCACTGTATATATACACTCACCGGCCACTTTATTAGGCACACCCGTCCAACTGCTCGTTAACGCAAATTTCTAATCAGCCAATCACATGGCAGCAACTTAATGCATTTAGGCATTTAGACATGGTCAAGACGATCTGCTGCAGTTCAAACCGAACATCAGAATGGGGAAGAAAGGTGATTTAAGTGACTTTGAACGTGGCATGGTTGTTGGTGCCAGACGGGCTGGTCTGAGTATTTCAGAAACTGCTGATCTACTGGGATTTTCACGCACAACCATCTCTAGGGTTTACAGAGAATGGTCCGAAAAAGAGAAAATATCCAGTGAGCGGCAGTTCTGTGGGCGAAAATGCCTTGTTGATGCCAGAGGTCAGAGGAGAATGGCCAGACTGGTTCGAGCTGATAGAAAGGCAACAGTAACTCAAATAACCACTCATTACAACCGAGGTATGCAGAAGAGCATCTCTGAACGCACAACACGTCGAACCTTGAGGCAGATGGGCTACAGCAGCAGAAGACCACACCGGGTGCCACTCCTGTCAGCTAAGAACAGGAAACTGAGGCTACAATTCGCACAGGCTCACCAAAATTGGGCAATAGAAGATTGGAAAAACGTTGCCTGGTCTGATGAGTCTCGATTTCTGCTGCGACATTCGGATGGTGGGGTCAGAATTTGGCGTCAACAACATGAAAGCATGGATCCATCCTGCCTTGTACCAACGGTTCAGGCTGGTGGTGGTGGTGTAATGGTGTGGGGGATATTTTCTTGGCACACTTTGGGCCCCTTAGTACCAATTGAGCATCGTGTCAACGCCACAGCCTACCTGAGTATTGTTGCTGACCATGTCCATCCCTTTATGACCACAGTGTTCCCATCTTCTGATGGCTACTTCCAGCAGGATGACGCGCCATGTCATAAAGCTCGAATCATCTCAGACTGGTTTCTTGAACATGACAATGAGTTCACTGTGTTCAAATGGCCTCCACAGTCACCAGATCTCAATCCAATAGAGCACCTTTGGGATGTGGTGGACTGGGAGATTCGCATCATGGATGTGCAGCCGACAAATCTGCAGCAACTGCGTGATGCTATCATGTCAATATGGACCAAACTCTCTGAGGAATGTTTCCAGTACCTTGTTGAATCTATGCCACGAAGGATTAAGGCAGTTCTGAAGGCAAAAGGGGGTCCAACCTGGTACTAGCAAGGTGTACCTAATAAAGTGGCCAGTGAGTGTATATATATATATATATATATATATATATATATATATATATATATATATATATGCATGCCGTGTGTGTATGCCAAAAACAGAGACATGCCCTCAACTATCAAAACATAAATTAAGCCCTTGAGCGTCTCGTTCAAAACCACTTGATGCAAATTGTCTTATTACACGAGGCTTCCTTTCCTGTCAGGCAGCAAACAAAGGAGGATCTCTAGAGCTCGGTGTGTGTGTTTGTGTGTGTGTGGGGGGGGTGTGCATCTGTGTGTAGTTGTGGTTTGTGAGAGAATGCGTGTGTGTGTGTGCGTGCGTGTGCGTCCCATAAGGTCACGCGCCCCCTAAAATAATCGGAGAGCGTTATTGCCATCTCAGTCCATCAGTGTCCACAGAATGGCATGTAAACCCAGCAGGCATGCGTCTGTGTCCTATGGCTATATAGGACCCTGCTGCCATATACGGCCCTGTTATTGCTTCCGTCTCTGCTGAGGAGGTGGGGCAGGTGTAATGTGTGTGCGCGTGTGTGTGCGTGTGTGTCTGTGTGTGTGTGTGTGTGTGTGTTGTTTCATGCCTCTGGGGTCACCACCAGGCTCTGCTGCCTGAAATTCTCTACCTCTGCTCATTGGGATCGAAATGGATGAACGGTTGAATGGAGCATACACGTAAACACACGGCCTCACACACACATGGCCTCACACACACACACACACACACACACACACTCACACACACACACACACACACACACACACACACACACACACACACACACACACACAACCCAGTGGCAGAGTCCCAGGTGTGTGCCTGAGGATGATTGAGAACTAACTCCGGGCCCTAACAGGGCCCTTCGGGGATTGAGATATTCATGGCTGTGGAGTTATTGTTATCTCACTCCAGTCACTGGTGGGATCCTGTGCTTCACGCATAATTGCACCAAATATTAAAAGCAGAAGCACAGGTAACGATAAGCGAGGGGAACGATACGTCAGCCCGAACCCACTGTTTTCTCACCGCAGCCTAATGCGGGCAGCGGCGGGGAGCTTCTGTTATTCTAGCCTTCGCCTCCTTCCCCGGGCTCCTCACTTTCCTCCAAATTCAGACTTACCGTGGAAAGAAAAAAATAGAAGAGGCAGGGTTTTATTTTTAGAAGCAAGTGGGATGAAAGGCAGTGAGGGGAATGGTTTTTGTAAGGCGTCGTACCATTTCGGAATAATAACGGGTCGCGTCGGCAATTCCAACCTCTTCTTAGATAGAACCTTGAAGAGTCACACAACACAACACACATTCACACACTGACAATGTGTGTGGGGGGGGGGGGCATGTATAAATATTTCGGCCCTTTTTCTTTCAATCTGGTTGTCCGCAAGTATTTAATTGGCGTTGGTATTTCGGATCAATTCAAACACTTGAAACGTGCCCGATGAAGTTAAATAGGAATGAATTATTGAACAGCGGTGCTCCTGCTTGATCTGGAATGTGGCAAATAGCAAAACAACAAGACTCATCAGAAGAGGAGCAGAGAGACGTCCCCCCTACCAGGGTGGTTGTGGAATAAATTAAGATTTCACCTCGACACAAGTCTGAGTCGAAATGTGTGTTCACTCTGTTTTTTTTGGGCGATATAAAGCAAAAATTTGTGTGTTTCAAATAGAGAGCGAGAGAGAGAGAGTGTGTGTCTGTATATTTGTGGGTGTATTCGTGTGTGTGTGTGTGTGTGTGTGTATGTGACTGCATGGGGTGAAAACAAGCCCCATCAGTCTTCCTGCTCTTTTCCCTGCCGGTCCCTTCGGCTCTGACTCACATGAAAACGGAGCAGATTTCATCTGCTTTTTTTGTTCGCTTCATTTCTTCGTGCAAGGCGCCTCATTTTACATTCCGAAATAAGAGAAAAACAAAGCTTTTAAAAACTAGGGGAGCATGGCCCGTTGCTTTTTCATTAACCGCCTTTTCCATCACAGGAACGCGTGCCTTGCCGGGACCAAGGCCAACTTGCCGTGTTTGAGGAAAAGTGGAGTCTGTTTATTATGACCCGCACCTCCCGAGACAAATCGCTGACGGGCAACATGCAGAAACACCCCTGTTAACCGCGGGGGGGGGGGGGGGACCGCCACAGATCATGGAAAAACCCATATTAGCCCAGCGCTTACTCATTTGAGCAGTCTGTCTCATGTTTGCTAGCCGTGTGGGTACTGTGGGCTAATATTTGCACATTTGTCCAGCTCTGTCCCCCCCCCCCCCCTCTGCTTCGTGGTCTACCCTGCTCCCGAATCCACCGCAGTGACTCACTTCAGCACTTCGTTGTAGTTGCCGAGGCCGGAGCCCTTTTTGTCGGGTGGCCCCTGGCAGCTTGACTTCAGTAGGGTGTGTGGCCCCCGGTCCAGCATCATGGTAGAGGTTGCCGTGGCAATGACAGCCACTGCATCGCGTACCCTGGCCTCGATGCCGTAGTCCCACTCGTCATATGACACTGAGATAAGCCCTGGGAGAGAGGGAGAGAGAGAGAGAGAGAGAGAGAGAGAGAGAGAGAGAGAGAGAGAGAGAGAGAGAGAGAGAGAGAGAGAGAGAGAGAGAGATCAAGGCAAGATGAAAGAAAGGGAACGCAGAAGGGTAGGGGTGGGGGAGAAAGTGTGGTAGGCAGTTGAAGGAGGTGGGGGAGGGGGGAGGAAAGTGATATTGGGAGGGAGAAAGACAGAAAGATGGAGAGAAGAGTTGACTAAAGATGAAGATACAAACAGGCAGGCCGCTGCGGTGAGGAACACAACGGTTTTTACATGTTTGGAGCATTTGTGTGATTGACCCCAGCCATTACACGTCCCCCGTTTTAAACTCACATTATTTTGGAAGTACTTTCTGATGTAGTTAGCACGGAACTATGTGAATATTAAACCAATATGCACATAACGGGAGTTATTTGCATTACATCTCTGTAAATACTATTACTCAGACACAGTGTAGGATACATGCTGTATGTACGTTTCATTTGGTAGCATTTTAGGAAAACTTCATGACAAGTGAGTGTGAGGAAACCATCTGAATTCCCCCCCCCTTTTTTCACCCCAATTGCATTTGGCCAATTACCCCACTTTCCGAGTCATCCCGGTCGCTGTTCCACCCCCTCTGCCGAGCCGGGGAGGGCTGCAGACTACCACATGCCTCCTTCGATACATGTGGAGTCACCAGCCACTTCTTTTCAAATGACAGTGAGGAGTTTCGCCAAGGGGATGTAGTGCATGGGAAAGACCACGCTATTCCCCCCCAGTTCCACCTCCCCCCCGGACAGGCGCCCCGGCCGACCAGCGGAGGCGCTAGTGCAGCAACCAGGACACATGCCCACGTCTGGCTTCCCACCTGCAGACACAGCCAATTGTGTCTGTAGGGACACCTGACCAAGCCGGAGGTAACACAGGGACTGGACCCGGCGATCCCTGTGTTGGTAGGCAACGGAATAGACCACTATACCACCTGGATGCCAAGACCACCTGAATTTCAGTGGTGACTTGGTGTGCATGTGTGCATGTGGTGCGTGTGTATGTGTGTTCGTGTGTGTCTGAGCGTGTCTGGGTACCTATGGGGAATGCAGCAGGTACATGTTCTGCATCTCCAGTTACCAGCATCGGCACAATCCAGGTGTAGCCGTAGCCGGTCAGGCCTACAGAGTGGGCCACTTCGAAGATGGTGGTGGCCTCCTCCTTGGTGCAGTACAGCAGAATGACGGGGCTCTGCAGCTTCTTCATCTGGTTCTGAATCTTTGAATCTCCATCGTCCTCTGACATGTCCAGTAAAAGGACTTCTTCCAGCTCCCAGCCCACAAAGCTGTTCTCAATTGTGCTACGGATCTGGATGGGAGGAGGAGACGAAGGTAGGAGGGACAGATGGAGTTTAAAAAAAGTGTAGATTGCATGTACTATACAATGGTGAGGATCGGGTACAAAGCTGCGATTGACTGAGACGCCTTCTCAGGCTCCCAGGCTGCAATACTGTTCTCTAGATCCGCCGGTAGAAGGAAGCAGCAGTCGATTTGTTCAGATTTCCTACGGAGAAGTGTGGGAAGGTATTCCTTTCCCCCATAACGTTCCTTGTCATTTCTATTAAAAAAAAGTATTCCTTTCCCTCAAAAAATTATTCATGAATTGAATTTGCTATTAGGGTTAGAGCAAGTTTGCCCCTGCCTCCACGCACACATGGACTCCTTCCTCCCCTCCCCCTCAGATCAGCGAGCTATCAGCGTGGTACGAGGGAGCGTAAGAATTGACTCCATTAGTTTTATTGCCTGATGTGGGAACTGGGAATGTGTCTGCCTTCAGGCCTTTTACTTTCCTGCTTTCCAAATGGCCTGAGGAGACGAGAAAAGGCTTCTTCGTATTTCAGGGTCACAGAGTTGTTCGTGTTACCGTCAATTTAAAGGGGTAAATATTGGCTGAAGCAACGTTAGGGCAGAAGAGCCTGTGTTATATCCCATCAGAACACACTTTTTGGACGAAACTAAGTCAATGTCCCTTTAGAGCTCACATTTGCTTAACCGCTGGTTATGACGATGGGAGAGATGGAGATTGAGGAGTGTGTCAGGGTTGCAGCGGCACAAATCTACATGCACTTCACCTGGATTTTGTATATCCACGTGCAGAGTTGCTTTGGACAGGTATTGTATTTATAAAATCAGTACAACAATTGGATATTTTTCAGTTTTAAGTTAGCCCTTTCTACTTGCACCTTTTCTGGCTTGTGGCAATGTACCTCCACTTTGTCCTTTAATTCCTCTTTTCCTGACTTAATGATGCTCTGAGGTGCACCTTCACTAAACATGAGGTGCAGTCTTGGCTTTGATATGATGTCTATGATGTCAGCTGGCAAGATTCAAATGTATCTGCTAATTGCTGAATCTCTGGTAAGTCACTTTGGATAAAATTGCCTGCTGAATGAGTATATCCATCCATCCATCCATTATATAAACCGCTTATCCTGCTCTCAGGGTCACGGGGATGCTGCAGCCTATTCCAGCAGTTATTGGGCGGCAGGCGGGGAGACACCCTGGACAGGCCGCCAGGCCATCACAGGGCCCACACACACACACACACACACACACACACACACACATTCATACCTAGGGACAATTTAGTACGGCCAATTCACCTAACTTACATGTCTTTGGACTGTGGGAGGAAACCGGAGCCCCCAGAGGAAACCCCGCAGACATGGGAGAACATGCAACCTCCACACAGAGGACGATCTGGGACGACCCACCAAGGTTGGACTACCCCGGGGCTTGAACCCAGGACTTTCTTGCTGTGAGGCAACCGCGCTAACCACTGTGCTGCTAAATGAGTATATGCAAATGTAAATGTTAATGTAAAGCCTGGTGATGATCATCATCAGGATGAGATCCTTTTTTTTTGTGTGTGTGGCTATTTTCTCCTCTTTTTCTCCCCAATTGTACTTGGCCAATTACCCTATTTCTGAGCCGTCCCGGTCACTACTCCACCCCCTCTGCCGATCCGGGGAGGGCCGCAGACTACCACAAGCCTCCTCCGATACATGTGGAGTCGCCAGCCGCTTCTTTCACCGGACAGTGAGGAGTTTCACCAGGGGGATGTAGCACGTGAGAGGATCATGCTAGTCCCTCCAGTTCCCCCTCCCCCTCCCCCCCGAACAGGTGTCCCAACCGACCAGAGGAGGCGCTAGTGCAGCAACCAGGACACATACCCACAACCGGCTTTCCACCGGCAGACGCGGCCAATTGTGTCTGTACGGATGGAGGTAACACGGGGATTCGAACCACCGATCCCCATGTTGGCAGGCAACGGAACAGACCGCTATGCTACCCGGACGCCCCCGATTTTTGTTTTTCACTCACAACCATGTACAGTGACACATGGCATTGGTGTTTGAGCAATGCAAATCCCAGCTCGTCATTTGAAGTGAAGGCGTCACCAGGAGCCTGGGTTCAAACCACTGATATTGTTGCATCTATTGGAAAGGCTGTTTTATAAGCTTGTTCTACCGTATCTGCTTGTTGGCCACAACAACTTTACGTCCTCTCAACTTCCCGCTACTTCCTCCATGCTTGGCTTCTTTGCTGAAGATGTAAAATGCTATGTGCCAAATAATAATTCCTGGGAGAGTCCTACCAGATGGTAACCACTGAAACGAGCATCTATAAGTGTCACGATTATGAGATTTGTGGATTAGCTGTTGTCTTAGACATGTCAGTGAGAGAATGTATCAAAAAGGGCATTTGTCTCCCTGAAAATCTTCTAGATTGTGACTTTAAATCACTAATTGAACTTTGAAATATAGTGTTCTGGTTCCCCCGTAGATCATTTTTCTTAGCACCAAATAAAAACAAGCCCAATTCAATTTGCCCCTTCAGGGTATGGTCTAGTCTGTTAAAACGAACCCGCCCTGATGTGAGACAAAGGCAAACGTCTCCATACATATACAATTGATATGGCTGAGCTCTCGAGTTTGTCCGCCAGCACCCACTGGGGGAGACACATAGGTGGGATGAGAGGTCAACCGGGAGCAGGTGCAGCATCCTGTCCAGCTACGTCCTTTCTCCAACACCCAAGTGTGTCATTCAGTCACAGTCTTTGCACGTTTGCCGCCCTGACTTTGACTGGGGTCTCATCTGGCAGACCACCACTGATTGAAAACAGACCCCCCCCCCCCCGGTCCCTGCTACTCTTGTGTAGAAAGTTAAAGCATTCTCTTAAAGCTTTTCAGCAGCCTGCCAATCTTGGGTGACGTGACGCTGGTCTTGATTATGTCCATTAATCTGTGCAGTTTCTAACATGGTCACATGTAAACAGTGTACCTTGGTGCGTCAGAATTACTTTTAGGCTTCCGATCCAGGAGGTAATATGAAAAGGGCCTACGGGCAGTGTTCTTAGCTGATTTGTTAAACATTGCTAATGCTTCCAACTGTGATAATCCACCGGCAGCAGCAGCAGCAGCAGCAGCAGCAAAAAGCAATGTTGTTGTGTGTCACGGTTTAATTGCATTATAATTTCCAAGACAAATGTTTCTGAAGGGCGGTTCGAGTCAAGGGAGCGGTTCAAAAGCATTTTTGAAGAGTTAAGTAACTCAGTCACAAAAAGGGGACAAACATCTTGCACACATGTAAAAGATGGTTCCACCTGGGTTTTAACTGTTGGTGAGGATCTTTATGAACCTTGTATTGCCGTATTCACCTAACTCCACTTCGTCAAACGTGCCGCTGCCTGATGTGAATTTGTCCACTACTCTAACCAACCACAAAAGGTATTTGTGATTTAGATATCGACTGGAGATTGATTAATTTATGTCATATCTTATCATCTCACAAGCTTAGCCAGTCGGGCATTGGTGACAGAAGCAAAACATTTCAAAGGTGCTCACATGCAGAACACAGGTACAGTTCAACTAATACTGAGGGAAATCATGTACAGCTAACAACAGACGACTCTTTAACACCTTTCTGCAATGGTTTCCAACTTGTCCCTCCCACACATTTTTTCTCCCCAATTATAACTGGCCAATTACCCCCCTCCTCTAAGCCACTCCGGTCGCTGCTCCACCCCCTCTGCCGATCCAGGGAGGGCTGCAGACTACCACGTCTCCTCCGATATATGTGGAGTCGCCAGCCGCTTCTTTTCACCTGACAGTGAGGAGTTTCGCCAGGGGGACGTAGCGCATAGGAGGATCACCCTATTCCCCCCCCCGTTACCCCTCCCCCCTGAACAGGTGCCCCTGACTGACCAGAGGAGGCGCCAGTGCAGCAACCAGGACACATACCCACATCCGGCTTCCCACCCGCAGACACGGCCAAGCCGGAGATAACACGGGGATTCGAACTGGTGAACCCCGTGTTGGTAGGCAATGGAATAGACCGCGACACTACCCAGATGCCCCAACTCATGTTTTCAATATTTGTTGTATCTCGAAGCTTGCCGTTTGAGCGTTATCAAGGATTTAGACAATGCCGTTAAATCTAAAATGAGATATAAACCTAAATTTCAAATTTAAATTTGTGGTAGAAAACAAGTTAGAAGCACTGGTTGCATAAGGAATAATCTTTTTTAGCCAAGGGATAAACTTGCCTTAATAATTTACCAGAATGTTCCTTGCAAATTTTGGCTCCAATGTGATATATCCAAACAGGATGATATTTTGGTGACAAGGTCTTTGGGAAGGGGCACAAACACACAGGGCGTGTTGGTGCTTTTGTTGGCTTACCTTGTTGACAAAGTCCTGGTACCCTGGGTAGTATGTGGTGACGATGGAGAAGATATACCAGTCATATTCCTCCATGATGTTCAGCATGACAGATGCCTGCTGCTCGATGGATGGACCGAACTGAAAAAACATGGAGTGGTCGTCCTGGCAACAAGAGACACGGAGCAGACAGACGTACAAAGTCATGATTCATTCAGTACGAGAAGAAAAAAAACCCCAAAAAACTGGAAGATGGGTCACAGATTTTCAAGCTTACCCTCAAACCGCTTCATGACCACACTTTCAGAACATTAATGAATTCAGTGATTCAAAAATCAGAGTTTTGTGTCTTTCACCAGCTCGCAACAACAAAGACACAGTCTGCCCACTCATCCTGAATATCCACGGGCACGACTGCAAATCAAAGTGACACACTGGAATATCTAGAAGACCTAGCAGACCCAACTCACACCCCTCACACAATGCCGAGATCAGGGTTAAGTTGGCTGCCAGCTTTTTCAATGAAATGCGGTGTCAACCGTGGGTGGGGTAGATATAGTGCTGAGACATCTCCATCAGTATATTTCTATTAATCACTCTCAGCGGTCAGGAAGCAAGCGGCCGCTCTTGGAGCGCCAGAAAAAAATATTGTGTGTGGCCAAGGACCCTTCAGGGGAAGAGGAGTCACTGCTGAGTGACTCAATGAGACACAGAGGTTGAGATGGATTATTTGTGAAAATAAGTGACTGGAGGGTACATGGCAGAGGGGTTTTATGGGTACATTGTCACATCTTCTGTGTGTCCAAGTTGAGATACAGTGAACCGTTGATAGACTGAGTGGATTGGGAGGTACTGGGGCCAGCCAGCTTTGATACCCACATATACTTTATACTATATACTTTATATTTTATATATATATATATATATATATATATATATATATATATATATATATATATATATATATATGATGTAAGCTGGCAAGATTCAAATGTATCTGCTAATTGCTGAATCAGGAACAGTTCCCCCCTGTACATATTTGCCCTATTTTCTGCATCGAAGGTTTCATTGCAAATTCCTGTGGACATTTGTTATATATATATATGACATTTACTAGATGTTGTATTTTTATATTTTAACTGCCTGCCCTTCCAACTGTGCCCCAACACCACCCCACTATATGATATACATAAATTACCCCATTTGACGTTATCTTGTTATATTTTAAATGTATGCTATTTCAACAGTGCCCTGGCCCTTTAAATGCTTTTTCAAAACAAGCCCCACCCCCTTACTCCATTGGTTGTAATGTTTTCTACCCCACCATTGGTTGCTGTGCATCGTAACCACCTACCCCATTGGTCGTAATAGTTCAAATGTTTTCTCTTCTCATTGGCTGCTGTCCACCGAAATTAGGGGCACGACGCGGGGAAATGTAAACTGTGTTCTTCTTTGTTGAATCACATCGGCAGCTGATGAGTGCATGACACACAAAACAAGCTTGTACTGCTATGTATTAAAAGTTTTTCTTCCTACATCTATCTTGATATTCTGCTCCTCATCTGTTGAGCACTTTTATCAACACCATTGACGGTTTCCAAAAAAACTCCAAAACATATAATATATAGTATACATTATACATATATACTATATGCTATATACTTTATAGTATATACAATGTAGCGGTTTGGTTATCCACCCGTCTAAATCTCCCTCCTCTTCATCCTGCCAGCTAACCGCCTTCCCCCTGCCCCTAAACCCCCCCTTCACTCCAACTCCCTCCCCCCAAATGCTCAGAATCATCTGAAAATGCCAAAAAAGGTGGTTTATCCCCCCACTCCAACTCCCTCCCCCCAAATGCTCAGAATCATCTGAAATGCCGAGAAAAGTGGTTTTTAGCCATTTTTAGAAAATGCATATTTTGCATAATTATGCATACTTATTATAATTATTTTAATTTTCTGCTATTTTTCTGGTCCTCTCTGGAACAATACCTACCACCTCCCAAAAACATTAGGATCATAAGTGCATTTTTGCATAATGCCAAAACATTTCTAAGTCCCAGAAATTTTTTTTTTATATAGGTGAAAAAATCAAAGATGCTCAGAATCATCTGAAATGCCGAGAAAAGTGGTTTTTAGCCATTTTTAGAAAAATGCATATTTTGCATATTTGTGCATAATTATGCATAATTTTAATTTTTTGGGATTTTTCCCTTACTCTCTGAGACAATACCTACCACCTCCAAAAAGAATTAGGATCATAAATGCTTTAGTTTTCGGTCCCGCTAGCTACACTAACTAACACACACACACCAACACCACACACACACACACCAACACCACACACACACACATTCCGAAAATATATGAGTAGATACTATATACTTATATAATATATATATATATATATATACACTTTGATGCTCATATACACTTTCATTGCCAATCTAGTACAACCCTAGATATTCTAGGAACCTACCACATCAATTGATTAAGGGAGGCTGTATTTCTCCTAATCAGTCATTTCGTAGTCACTCGACTTGAACCTTATTTTAATCATCTTTGAAATCTAATCAGCTTTGAAAGCTCCATTTAAAAAAAAAACGTCCCTTTTCAACAAAGCAGCTCGCATTTGAACGCACAGCTTCGTGTTCACGGCTGCTTTCACGCACACGTGTGTGCACACTCTGACATGAAATACTGTATATATATAAATATGCGTCCATGTGTGCAATCAGTCATACATGTTAGTCATGCGGGGAGGGAGCCGAGCCCTCTCAGGTGCACTCGCTCCGCTCAACATCAAAGCCCATCTCTCTCTTCCACCCAGGTCACCCTCCCCCCTCTCCCCCCCCGCTGGAAACAGAAATGCCTGATTCGTTACCTAGTTTTCACAATAATGAGGAAATAACATTGCCACGTCAACTGGGGTGGGGGGGGGTGGAAGGGGTTGACTCACTAGAAATGAGGGCAAACAGAAAAATTGTGTCTGTGTGTGTGTGTGTGTGTGTGTGCGCACACTCCAACAATGAATACACACTCCAGTCCGTACAATGACAGATTGAAGGCATCTCACATACTATGAGTGACAGTTAATGCGCCATTCACCTCTAACACAGACCATCCATCAAACTCCCATCACCGGGGCTCACCCAAAACGGACTGTACCGACGGAAAGACGTGTTTCTAAATAAGCACACAGGAACAGCTGAGTTCCTGTGCCGTTGGCCGTTCGCTTCGTTTTTGGAATTTGTTTGCTGGTATGATCCAAAATTGAACAACGGTGCAGGGCCTGCTGTAAAAGAATACGCACAGTAGTCCCGTTAGCCAACCACACCTGTCAAAGATGGAAAAGACAACTAATCCATAGTCTGAAGTATGGAGAGACTAAATTTGATATTGGAGGGCACTGAAAAAATAAATGTAAACCTAAGTGATTATAATGAAGGGCGGCACAGTGGCGCAGTGGTTAGCGCAGTCACCTCACAGCAAGAAGGTCCTAGGGTCGAGCCCTGGGGCAGTCCAACCTCGGGAGTCGTCCCGGGTCGTCCTCTGTGTGGAGTTTGCATGTTCTCCCTGTGTCTGCGTGGGTTTCCTCCAGGTGCTCCGGTTTCCTCCCACAGTCCAAAGACACGTAGGTCAGGTGAATTGGCCGTACTAAATTGTCCCTAGGTGTGTGTGTGTGTGTGTGTGTGTGTGTGTGTGTGTGTGTGTGTGTGTGTGTGTGTGTGTGTGTGTGTGTGTGTGTGTGTACACACACGGACGGACGGACCCTGTGATGGACTGGCAGCCTGTCTCCCCGCCTGCTGCCCAATGACTGCTGGGATAGGCTCCAGCATCCCTGAGAGCAGGATAAGCGGTTCAGAAAATGGATGGATGGATGATTATAATGTATTAGGATTACCGCATAATGATATTTTGATTACCTGTGGATATACTGTGTTTTGAAACAATATTTGATAAATATTATATACAGTATCATATACATAATTTACAAATATATATGAATTAACACATAAATGCTAGTGTTATCTTGGGTGAACTGAAATCAATAATTCCTTAACTTCCTGTCTGTTCTTAGAAAATCCTTTGCACACATCCACCGGAGGAGTGCACTCAGTAGAGTGCAGATCCCCACCAGGCAGGCATATCTCCCCTTCTCCTGTGCTCGGACTTGGCGACAAACCAGCCCTTTTTTCCCCTAGCAAGAGAAGGGAAAACACGCAGGCACTGCCTACATGTCTCCCATTCTCCTGTGCTCGGACTTAGGTGAAAAACCAGCTGAGGAGGTAGCACTCAATTGCGGCATAAAACAGGTTTTTCAAAGGTTTTGAATCATCCGAACCACGAGAGGTCCTGTGCACAGAAATTATTAGGCTGACGGGCCCAGTATTATGCAGATTAGCAGTGGAGACACACACACTCACACACACACACTCACACACACACACACACACACACACACACACACACACACACACACACACACACACACACACACACACACACACACACACTTGTTTTTCCTGCCATTATAAGATTTTTGCACATTGCCCGAATTGATTGAAAAGGAAATATGGTGGGGGGAAAAGTTTTAATATCAATATCTCAATCTAAAAAACATCTACCTAATAAAAACCTTTTGCCTGTCAGTCTGTGGATGTGCAGCCTCCTAGGCGGACCCTCGCATGAATGTGACCAAGTCTAACATGAACTTGCACTTTGCAAAAATAAAAGGGTTGCTATGCAACCGTTTTGGTCTAACCCTAATCCCGTCTCTATTTTCATAATATAATAAATCTGGGTAAACCGTTTACGCTTGCACATGCGCGACTCACATCTGTGGTTGACTCAGATTGGGCTGCGACAAGAATATGCAACACTTCCTGTTTTGACTGCAAACGAGAGGAAGTTGTTCCTTTATAACGTGCTCTTTTATTTATTGGAATTTTTTTGTTCCCCTCCCCCCCAATTGTTCTTGACCAATTACCCCACTCTACCCCACCCCACATGCCTCCTCTGATACATGTGGAGTCAGCAGGCGTTTCTTTTCACCTGACAGTGAGGAGTTTCACCAGGGGGACGTAGCACGTGGGAGGATCACGCTATTCCCTCCCAGTTCCCCCTCCTCACCAAACAGGTGCCCTGACCGACCAGAGAAGGTGCTAGTGCAGCGACCAGACACATACCCACATCCGGCTTCCCACCCGCAAACATGGCCAATTGTGTCTGTAGGGATGCCTGACCAAGCCCGAGGTAACACGGGCATTCGAACCGACAAGCCCCCTGTTGGTGGGCAACGGAACAGACCGCCACACCACCCGGACACCCTTTTTAAAAGAAAATGTATTTTGACATATTTTACACCTGGACACCCTTTTTTAAAAAAATTTTTTACTTTGAGATACTAATGTTACTGTGATTTGAATTAGGGATACCCGCAGCAACAAGGAGGAAAACTGGTAAAATGTCAAAAAGACAAATCAAATTTGTTTAATTTCTTCAAACCGGTAGGTCAGTCACACCCTACGCAGGCCAAAGTTGTTTCGGCGGATCAACAGGGTGGCGATGACGGCGTCGTCGATAGTGCTGGAATTGAGCGGAGAGAGTGCTAAAACCAACAGACAAGTAGAGAGGCAGAACACATCACTTAGTTTCTTAGTTTCGGTTTCTTGGCCTGCTTACTTTTCCTGGTTGTAAACAGAACTTTCAGCCCTAAATCCATTTCCCCCCCTAAGACAGAAGGGAAATGACAGGGAAGTGAAGGGACAGTCAATGATCGAGCGAGAGAGAGCGAGATAAAGAGAGAGAGAGCTGCAAACTGTAACAGTTAGTGTCTATGATTAACGTAAATAAATAATGCTTTGTTCGTGATGACAGTTTAGTTTAACAGCTAGCACGTTGTCCAATGTGCTCCAGGCACTGTGGATATTTTTTGATGCGTTCCGTGACTCCTGCACACTGAGGCTGCACATAAGTGGAAGTGTGAGACTTTATTAATGTTCCACCACAAAAGATTTCACCGGAAGACTTTTACTCCTTTATCGTCTGAGACAGCGGCGCTTGGATTTGTGAACTTGTATAATCCCTTTTCTATTTTGACCCTTTTCTCTGCACATAGCTTGATATAAAAAATTGCTCCCAGTCACCTGCTCAGATTCCTCCAAAAAAATATTATTTTTTGGCAAAGGATGATCAATATCGCCTTTAATGGTCTTTCTGAGGTGCTAGCTATACTAACTGAAGGTTCTCTGTACATGCATTCAGTGTACCAACAAGTGGCATACACATCCAAGGCACATTTAAAGAAAAAAATCTGGACGGTTGAAAAGCTTTCACAAAGCCAACATGGGTTTCTCCTGCACATTTTTTATAAGCTCAAATCTTTCATTCATTCATTCATCTTCAGCCACTTCTCCGGGGTCGGGTCACTGTGGCAGCAAGCTAAGTAGGGCACTCCATCATCCCTCTCTCCAGCAACGTCCTCCACCAGCTCCTCCTGGGGGATCCCAAGGCAATCCCAGGCCAGATTGGACATGTAGTCCCTTCAGCAAGTTCTGAGTGTACCCCGGGGTCTCCAACCAGTTGGCTGTGCCCGGTAAACCTCCAAACAAAGGCACCCAGGAGGCATCCTAATCAGATGCCCGAACCACCTCAACTGGCTCCTTTCGACGCGAAGGAGCAGCGGCTCTACTCCGAGCTCCCTCCGGATGTCCGAGCTCCTCACCCTAACTCTAAGGCGGAGCCCAGACACCCTACGGAGGAAACGGATATAATACAAGAGAGCGCAAACCTGATGCCAAGGCTGAACAGTTGCCCCACATAACATCCAAACATTCTACCATAACTTCTATGGAGGCCATGTTTCTCTAAAGAAAGTTAGATATCCTACAAAATACACAGGATTTCACCACCAAAATCTTATCCACTGTTCCTCTGTCTGTGGCTCACCTGCTCACTATTCTGTGAAAATCAATTTTGGAGATGTTGCTGACAGAAAATCAGAAAAAAAAACAAGGCAAAAACGACCTCCTTGGCAGAGGCAGAAAGAGAAAGTCAAGAGGATGGCTGTCTGAGTACATGAGCCACCACGTTAAGTGTAAAGTGAGGTCTGAAGATGACCACACGGTGTGATTTCCTCCGACAGAATCACTCCTTTGTCATCCTCCAGTTGCCCTTCCATTGATTTGACCCCATTGACACCTCTCCAGTGTTCCCACTGAGCCATGCCACCTCACACCTTTACACATCATCATCATCCCCTCCTCTCTTCCACTATTATTTCTGTAGCTTCAATAGTATTGTAGATGTGACTGAACTGAAAAGACCCTGCAACTCACATATTATTTTCCCTATTCAGTCTGTTTGGATTTCTTTATTTCAAATCTTCCATTCATTTACCCAGAGTCTCCGCTCCGTCACTCTTACAGCCCACACACAAATTCACTTCCCGTCTGACTCCAGTGCTATCCATCCCATCCTTTCTTTGTAAAAGTGTGCTCATCCTTTCTTTGTAAAAGTTACACGAGTTCAAATTTGTCTTACAAAGGGATCACCAGGGCGGAACTTTGTTCATTCTCCCCCTCTCATATTGCAGCTAATCATCCTGTCTTTTTTTATTACTCTTTTATATCCTAATCATGGCTGAGCAGACACATACAGCCCCCTCAACACAGGGAAGTCAAGTCAAGTCAAGTCAATTTTATGTGTGTTGCCCAATATCACAAATTACAAATTTGCCTCAATGGGCTTTACAGCAACACAACATCCTGTCCTTAAACCCTCTCATCGGATAAGGAACAACTCCTTAAAAAAAAAAAATTTAACGGAGAAAAAAATAGGAAGAAACCTCAGGGAGAGCAACAGAAGGAAATATCTCTAGGGACTGGCGTGGCCCAAACAACTGACAGAAGTCAGCCTAATTTGCTGAAATCTATAATTAAGACCTTTTTAAAAGGGGGCTGCTTTGCCTGTCTGGGCTCAATCTGGGTTTGACAAGGACTCTGTTAACATTGTCTTTCTGTCTAACTAGCAGAGAATTTGGAGGAATACCTAGGAGCCAGTTGCATAAAGATAGACTGAGTCTTAGACTTAAATCTGATTTTAAGTCAGTCTGGCTATAAACACTAGACTTTACCTGTGGCATGAAGATCACCTTGTAATGTCTTTGGTTAGACTGACTTGGACCCCCATTTACACTTGGTTTTAAAATGCGACTTTTGCAATCAGCTCACAAGTGGACGACGCTACAAGTGTAAACGACCACCAAAATGTTTTGTGAACCGGTTACTCAAACCACTTGCCGAGGTGGTCTGGGACCACATTTCTTTGCAGTGTAAACGCTAATGTGTCCTGATGCGTCCCCAACAAGTACGTAACAGGAAATTTTCATCTTCTTAGGAGTAACAAAATCTGATCACAAGTGGTGAGCAGGACACATTTGGAGACACACGATAGACACGGGTGTAAACGGCGATGCGTCTCACTGTCCACTTGCGATCCGATCGCCCAAAATGCATTTTAAAACCAAGTGTAAACAGGGTCTTAGATAGCCTGTCATGCACTTGTACTGTACTGTACTGTAGGTGAAATACGACACCCGACAGAAGAAAAAAATGGTGGACGAAACGACCGCTATATCTAGCAGCACAAGGCCGGTACCGTTTTCAAATTCAGAGCATGTCTGTCTGTTGGAGGAATGTAATGCTGAAAAACATATTGTTGAATAATTTTTGACACTTAGTTCTACATTGCTGTAAATCTTTAATATGCCATACACTCTCTTCTTAAACTTCTTTCCAAAAATCAAAGATAATTTGCTATCCTGTGTCCAAAATTTAGCCTAAATGTTTAATTCTTGACTGTGAAGCCTGCTTATTATTTCAATAACAACAGTCTCAGCCATCCTCCACCTCTGGCTCAACTTGAGCTGACTTCTCTGCATCAAAATAAGTTAGTGTCAATGACGTGTGGTAATTTAATCAAAATAACCATGCAACAAATTCATAACATATCAAAATCTCCCTCTAGTTACAAGTATATGTTGTGCTATAATGTATTTGTAATGATATTTTTATGTCCTTGTCCTTATGTCCTTAAACTTCTGAGAGCAAGAGTGGGAGATGGCCGACCTCTGGTCACTCCTGCCACAGGAGACTGACGGCTATGATAAATGCCTGTAAAATACCTACCATATCTGTTTTCATGCATTTGTCTGATCTGTACTGTCCTGCTTAGGGGTTTAATATACCTTTAGTTTATTCGAATAGCGGCACATACAAACACACTGACAAATGGAGCAAATAGCCATCAGATGCACTGCGCCACAGTGTGTATAGCTTACGCTAATTTTCCACGGTTTTCCCTCCTCCTCCTCCTAATACTCCTATCCAACAACTCCTCACACACCCCGACTTAATGTGTTTTCTATTGAAATGGCATGGTTATTACTGTTGTCTCTCTACCCACCACCTCCGCCAATCTTCTTGCTCTCTGTGCAGCGTCCCTCCATAATGTCCTGCAGCTTCATTAGTTCATATCACATTGGTGTTGAGTGCCCTGGGGGGCCCAGTCAATGTGTGTCATTACAAGAACTGCCTGCTGGTCTGCCTGCCCGGATATCTTTTCACATCATATGCAACCAAACCATGGTCCCGAAAAATTGTCGCCTGCTCTCTCTGAATCACAAGCTAATGTCTGTAAGGGGGGCTGTACTTTCTAATTCACATGGAGAGACGTGGTAGACCGTTTAATAAGCAAGAAGAAGAAAAAAAGCAAGAAAAATAAAAACATCCAAAGGCACTTTTAGTACTTGCAAATGTTTTACTAATGGAGAAATTCTTCCTCACCCAAATTAAAGGCATTAGGATACGGTGTGTCATTAGCCATGTTTCCATTAATTGTCAAGTGATTTTTAAGTGAACTTCTGAAATGAAGCAAAAAAAAAAAAAAAGCAAATTAGGCGCTTTTCCATCAACTGGATTGGAATGAATAAATTAGGCTACGCACAGCGTAGTTTTGTCAGAAGCTGGCGGTATAGGCTACTTATCAAATGGCTGTAATTAACAGAGTAGAAGTAGAGGTTGTGAATGAAAATGGTGTCTTGAGTCGGAGAGCGAAATTCGAAATGAAGATGAGGACATGAGAGGGTTTGAGAATAATATAAGGAAGAATACATCAAACTGGTCAACCGCTTCTAGTCAGTCACTGAGAACAGAGGAGACGCATCTCGCTGGGATGAAAGCTGTAACAAGAGAAGACAGTGAGTTGAGACTGAGGAAGTCACTTAGATGAGTGATGAACCGCTTCTCTCATTAAATGTTGTGTCCAGATGAACTGATTCAACTTTCTGCGAAGAGAAGACAGGATTTTCAAGGACCCACAACAAGTTGGAAAGTATATAGGGGGAAAACTTGGAGATGTACGATCAATCAGGATAACTAGAAGTGGGATGGTTGTCATTGATTGTATCTGAAAGCATCCGAGGGATAGAGCCCTTAAGCTCAAGGTATTTAGAAGGTATCTTTGTGTGACTTGCTTCCCGCTCAGATTAAAAGCAAAGAAGAAGGGAGTGATAAGTGGCATGCCACTGTTAGTAAAGGCTGAGTCATTTCGGGATATTGAAGGTATGTGAGGCAAGAAGAATGACTAGATTCTGTGAAGGGGAGAAGGAGGACAGTAATTCTGTGTGTTTGACTTTTGAAGGTGAATTGCTAGAAAGAGTGTACCTTGATTATGTGTTATAGGGTGAGACCATATGAGAGAGCTCCTCTCAGATGTTTTTGTTGTCAAGAATATCGACCTATTGCTGCAGTATGTAATGGAGTCAGAAGATGTGGGAGATGTGGGGAGGACAACTGCAACGTTGAAGACTGTAAAGTTGAGAAAGCACAAGCAAAGTGCCTGCACTGCAAGGGACATCATGATACGGAATTAACACAGTGTACAAAAAGAATCAAGGAAGAGAAAGTGAATAAGAGGAGAGCAGAAATGCGATTGTTGCCAAAGCTGCTAAGAGAATGGAGAGAAATGACGAGATGATGGAAGTGCAAAAAGAACTGGAGCAGAAAAGCAATGAAGCTGACCAGAATATCTGCATGGACAATAAAAGTTTTTTTGGCATTCACTGCCATGGTTATAAATTGTGCTGCTAAAGGGAAGTCAGAAAAAAACCAAGATGGTGCTGGACACTGCCAGGAGACATTTGAATGTTTTTGACACATCTGGAGAAGGTCTAGATGTTAGACTGTGGGAAGGATTTACATCTACTCAGACTGGATCTGGGTTATCGAATGGACAAGGTCGTGAATGGGATCACTTTGGGTGTACAATGTAAATAATCAGTACTATTAAGTTCTTCCATTTCAGTAGGTGGTGGTAATGCAACATTTTTGGATGCCAACCACCAATAAAAACGAAGAAGAGGAAGAAGAAGCAACAACAACAACAAGTCACCACCAGAAACAAAACTAATCGCCTTGGCCATCTATGAGAGAAAATGGAGAGAGGTCTTTAGGAATTTGTTTCAATTGGGAAAGTTGTAATTGTTCTTTCATATCAGCTATTACTGGTCATGTTTCATGCTGCCCAGAGACAAAGACAAAGAAATGCGCATTATGTCAACATCCGGGAAGACGCCGACAGTGGAAACAGCCTGTAAGTTAAATGTTCACTTCGTCAGACCTTATTCGGCAAAGGCGTTCCATATCCCATTTAGCACATTATCTCTTTTTCCAAAAAGCCAAAAAACAAAAAAACCCCACCCCAAATGAGTGTAATTTTTTTTGTGCAATTAAAGAGGTTTCTTTTTTCAAATTTTGCTATTTCCATGAACCTTTTCTAATGCGATACTTCAAAATGCGCTTAAAAATATGTTATGGAAACAGGCTACTTACTGGAGCTACCTGTTTTCACTGTAGGCAATGGTAAGCTAACTGTAACCGCTACTTAAATAGAAATTAACGTGACTTGACTAGGCCTTTAAAAAGGGTGTGATTCAGCCCTTGGTTGCTACATTGCAGAACTTCTTTTTTTCTTCCTTTATGAGCTTTTTTAAATTAAGTCAGAATCCATATGAGTCTTGATGGCACTATTGCACCAACCAACCCAGACATAGCGTTGAGAAGGTTTTAATTTTGACCCAATTAGAGGCTTACCATGCTGTTATTCTGTAGTCCTTATACAGGCTGAATCCTGACTTCCACAGTTGTTGTTGAGACCTCTTTTCATAAGAGAAGCAATTGTTGCCCATTTTATTGCATATACATTCATGCTCACATATATGGCAACAGGCATGGGCGCAAGCCCATGAATACTGGGATGGCATCCAGGGCTTTACCTGTGCCCCCTTCCATAGGGTTACTGGTTGTGTCAGGAAGGGTATAAAAATTTGCCAAATCAGTATGCAGATTGACAAGACCATACCGGATTGGTCAAGGCCCGGGTTAACAATGGCCACCATCAGTGCTGTGCCCTCGCAGGGTACCGATGGAAACTGTAAAATCCACTGTGGTGACCCCTGAGAAACAGGGAATAAGCCGAAGAAGAAGACTCTTTCTTCGATTACGCCTTTTGGATGTTACTGGAAAGTGAAAAACTCATCTCACTGCTCATTCACTTTTTTGAAGCTCATAGCCAACGATCACGAGAGCCTTGTATTTTCCTGGTCTACCTTACTCACAGCACTCTTTTAAACAACGCTCTCCAAACCATTTTCTCCCACGGCATGCTTGTCGGTCAGTCATTCAATTATCCTATCAGTGCATCGCTTGTTTGGGTGAATCACCAATTACGCACCCCTCCACCTCACGGTTTGATTGCCTTTTGCATCTCGTCATCTTGCAACACCCCTCCTGAGTCACATCAGGAATCACATCTTCTCTCTAGTAATGAAAAATACAGCCTTGAGGGAGCGTTTCAGCTCCACTTTCAACAGCCGTTGAGGGCTAACCTCCCTCAACTTCACCTCAAAACCCATTACAGTCAGATTTCAGAGCTAGAAACCACAGCTGCAGCTGCTGCTGCCGAAACTGTGACGGCACCAACTCTGCAGCAGCAGCAGCAGGAGAATTAGCCTGAAGAGATGTGAAAGCAAGAGCCGGGCTGATTCATTCAAGGAAACATTATTTAGCATTTGCGCAGATTTGACACCAGTCGGCTAGATTAGCCAACACAAACCTCCGTGTTTCATTCCAGCTCCCCCGGGTACGGAAGTGCTTCCCCAACGCGCGAGTTGATCCTCCAATTAATATAGTGACTTTTCACCTTTAGCTGACCTCGCTGGCATCCCAGCAGATGCTCAACCCTATCTTACGTCAGGGAAATACAAACATT
Organism: Lampris incognitus; assembly: GCF_029633865.1. NCBI lineage: Eukaryota > Metazoa > Chordata > Actinopteri > Lampriformes > Lampridae > Lampris > Lampris incognitus. The sequence goes on along the minus strand of NC_079215.1, from coordinate 50,456,344 downwards.
ATGCAAATTCACACATTCTGGAAAAAAAAACCCTCTTTTGATTAATCCCCTGGGGCCGTCTGTCTCTCCCCCCCCCTCGTGTTGCGTATGTGAACGAGGTGTGTGTGGACGCTGGTGACGAGTGTGTAGTAGCTTGATTTAAACCTATTGAGACAGTGAGTGCTGTCGCTTGATTTAGCTCAGATTGTGACGGCTAAGTTCTCCGGAGCGGCGTCAGCGCTCAGCCTGCCGCCGTGGCTGCTGTGTCAGTGTGCTGTATACTGTACAGAACATCTAGCGAGAGAAGCGGGGGGGGGGGGGGGGGGGGCTGAAAGGATTTGGCAACTCATCTCCATGTCATGCCAATGAAAGCCTGTCTCCAATTAGATTTTCAGAGGGAGAGCGACATATCGGCCCAGTGCTCAACAAGCCCTGGTGGGTGAGAGGATTGAAGAAGAGCGAGAGAGCGAGAGAGAGAGAGAGAGAGAGAGAGAGAGAGAGAGCGAGAGAGGGAGAGAGAGAGAGAGAGAGAGGAAGAAAAACGACAGAACGAGAATAAGAAAGTGTGTGTTTGTGTGTAGTTCTGTTAAGGCTGGGAGAGAGATAGAGGAGTCTCGCTTGAGAACACAGGCAAAACCTAACAACTCACATAGAGAGGGGTAACACACACACACACACACACACACACACACACAGGCAAGCACACACGTGCACACACATATGCACGCAAACACTGACAAACACACAAGAGCGGCAGCATACACATCGTTCCCTCAAACACTCTGTTTTCTCCACTTCATCACACTCGTCCTTCTTCCTCTTTTACCCTCCTCCCTCTGTCCATCTCTCCTCACCACGTTCGAGTCTCCAGTCTCTCTCTATCTGCTACGCCGCTGCTGTCAATCTTTTCGAGTTTAAGCCCATCTCGCTTCATCATCGTGTTTCTAATCAAGCACACACATTATATTATTAATTAATCTCATTGTCCTTGTTTAATTGGCTATGACCCCCCCCCACCCCCATTTCTCCCCAGCTTCCTTTTTAATGCACTTCATGTTAAATGTCCTACGGTGTTGTGATAGGAATAGGATCCTAGTTTAGTCCAGAAAAAAAGGATCACAGAAGATGCTGGTGCAGGTGCTCTCTACACGTGAAGACCTTCTGGGAGCGAGATTGTGATCAGCGAGGCAAGCTGTATGCAATATGGACGGCATCGATACGAAGGAGCACACGAAGAGAAATATACTCGAACCACCAGCACCAGTGATCAGAGCCGATTTGCTCCGCGGCATACATTTGTGCAGCTCAATAATCAACGAGCATTTGTAAGTTGTATTTATTTGCTGATCCAATTGATGGCGTGTCACTGGTGTGTAACTTTTTCCTCTTTTTTCCCTCTTTTTCTCCCCAATTGTATCCGGTCAATTGCCCCACTATTGCGCGCTGTCCCGATCGCTGCTCCACCGCCTCTGCCAATCCGGGGAGGGCTGCAGACTACCACATGCCTCCTCCGATACATGTGGAGTCGCCAGCCGCTTCTTTTCACCTGACAGTGAGGAGTTTCGCCACGGTGACGTAGCGTGTGCGAGGATCACCCGATTCCCCCCCAGTTCCCCCCTGAACAGGCGCCCCAACCGACCAGAGGAGGCGCTAGTGCAGTGACTAGGAACACATACCCACATCCGGCTTCCCACCAGCAGACACGGCCAATTGTGTCTGTAGGGAAGCCCGGCCAAGCTGGAGGTAACACGGGGATTCGAGATCCCCATGTTGGCAGGCAACGGAATAGACCGCTACGCTACCAGGATGCCCACTGGTGTGTAACTCTGTTGTCTTACAACCCTTTGGCTATGTGGCACCCTCTGGGAGGCTGATAGCGTATGTTATGGGACTAGAACAGTAAGAGATCAACATATCACATTCATTCAACCATCTATGCAATAATCTGCCAGAATTGGTGGTCTTATTTTCATTCTCTGTCACTGACTCAACGTAAATAATTCTTATACACTGACATTATCATACAAAGTGCCTTCAGAAAGTGCACACCTCTCTTGGAAAGTTTTTCACATATTGTACAAGTTACACCTCACACCAAATTTTTATGCATTTAGATAAATTTTCTGACCTTCACTAACTCTTTCAAAAATATTCGGGAATTCAAAAAGGGAAGACTTAGATGTGTCATATAATAAAGTGTACATCTAAACCTCAGAGTCACTATTTAGACTGGCCTAGGGCGGCAATTACAGCTGCGAGTCCTCTCAGTCAGTGTGTCCGTATGAGCTTTGCCCGGTTAGATTTAGGACTTTCTGGCCTTTCCTTCATGCAACTTCTTTCCATCATCTCTGTCAGATTAGATGGAGAGCGTTGTGTTGGACGACTATTTTCCGGTCAAACCAGAAATTTTCCGTTTAAGTCTGGATAGCAGTGGCAGACACAGTGGCCCAGTGGTTAGCACTGTTGCCTCTAGGGCTGTCAAAATTGGCCAAAACTTATGTTTGATTATTCCGTCTAAAAAAACACACAGGTTCAAACCCATTAGAATATATTTTTGCACATTATATCCACAGGAGGGTAAACCAATGCAATGAGAGACATAAGTACTTGTATAGGTATATATTTATTTCAACGTAAACATGTCTTTTAAAAGAGCTACACACCGGCAACGTCCGGTTAGCGTAGCGGTCTATTCTGTTGCCTACCAAAACGGGGATCGCTGGTTCGAGTCCCCATGTTGCCTCTGGCTTGATTGGGTGTCCCTACAGACACAATTGGTCATGTCTGCGGGTGGGAAGCCGGATGTGGGTATGTGTCCTGGTCGTTGCACTAGCGCCTCCTCTGGTCGGTCGGAGCGCATGTTCGGGGGGAGGGGGAACTGGGGGGAGTAGCATGATCCTCCCATGTGCTACTTCCCCCAGTGAAACGCCTCACTGTCAGGTGAAAAGAAGTGGCTGGCGACTCCACATGTATGGGAGGAGGCATGTGGTAGTCTGCAGCCCTCCCTGGATCGGCAGAGGGGGTGGAGCAGTGACCAGGACGGCTCGGAAGGGTGGGGTAATTATTGGCTGGATACAATTGGGGAGAAAAACTGGGAAAACTCCATAAAAAAAAATCTACACTTTACAAAATGAACAAAATAATGTCCTATACCATAAAACGTCATGTTCCCTCAGGTCACCAGAGGGGGAATGGTAAGCTAACTGTAGCTTACACAGCTTGCTTACTTTATCTCAAGGTTCCACACTTTTTCCATTCACAACCAAAAGCTGAAGTATTTCCAAACAGGGCTTTTTAGATTGTTGGGGGTGAAAATCAGTTTCTCTGCGGCCGAGTTGGGTTGTGAACTCCGCCATCTTTACCACACGGTTGTTGAATTATTCATCCATTTCAGCTCGACCTAAATTTCATTTTCAACCAACGAAAGTGACAGTGTGACACATGTCCGTCATGCAGCGGCCAAGGCTCTCGCAAGATTTCGCGAGGCAGCCAGCCGTAGCAGAGCTGCCTTTTTCCCCCCACAACAAATATTAATTTTCACACTCGAATATCTTTGTTTTGTTTTTTTACAATTTGGTTATGTGTTCGAATTCAGAACATTCATTGACAGCCCTAGACTCCTCGCAGCAAAAAGATCCTAGGTTCGATCCCCAGGCCGTCCCAGGTCCCTTCTGTGTGGCGTCCGCGTGGGTTTCCTCCGGGTGCTCCGGTTTCCTCCCACCATCAAAAAGACATGCATGTTAGGGTTAATACTCCTGTCTGTGCCCCTGAGCAAGGCAATGGAAAGAAGAACTGGAGTTGGTCCCCGGGTGCTGCAGCTGCACCACTGCTCCTATACAATAGGACGGGTTAAATGCAGAGAACGCATTTGTTGTAAGAATACAGTGTCGACTAAAGTGGCTTCCACTCATTGGCTGGACCATTACACGCCGCCATTCCTCAGCGATGGTAGTCATTATGCAGTCATGCGACTGAACACAGGTGGATTTCACACAGGTGGACCTTGTTCCACATTTCGGGGGGGGGGGGTCACAAAACAACTGAAAAGACAACAGTAAGTTTGAATTGTCGATTCGTAGGGGTGTTTCGGGATTTTATTTCTAATACAGTTCTGAAGACATCTTAATACTCTCCTTGTTTTTGACAGGATAGGGAATTACTTTTTTTTTTTAGTATTGGAAAAAAAAGCTAAATTTGACTTTGCAACACAGCAAAATAATAATCATCACTAGAGGAGGAATAGTTTCTGAGGAATAACTGGAATATTTACAGGAGGGAGGTTTTGCAAACAAGTCGGAGTGACAGTTTGGACTATTTCAGCATTTTCTACTATTACTGTAGCTGTATCTACTGTTTTAACATATAACAACAATATTCTAATACCTTTTAGTCCTCTATTTCATCCAGTTTAACACTATCCCAGCTCTAAATTGGCAATTGAATAATAATAATAATAATAATAATGATAGGCAATAAAAACTGGCCGGGACCACGGCCCTGCCTGGAGCTGTGCCGGAAGAGGTAAAACCGAGGGTGGTCTGACAGGACGTGGAAGCGGGGCAGGCTAAGCTAACTGCTAGCCCATGCAGACCAGCAGTTCCGATAACATCGAGGGAGGTCTGTCGGCGGCCACGCCTAGCCCCGACTGGGTTTTTGGTTTCATCGTAAAGTGCGGGGAGATGTGTTGAAGGTGTCTGGGTGGGAGAGCTGGCATTGGATCGGCTGGGGGAGCCTGGTCTGCTGCGCCCGATGGGCCCTAGGACCACGGCCCTGTCCGGAGCTGCACAGGTAGAGGAAACACCGAGGGCGGTCTGACAGGATGTGGACGCGGGGCAGGCTAAGCTGCCTGCTAGCCCATGCAGACTGGCAGGTCCAGCAGTCATCCTGGCCTTCGCTCTCTTGGACAGTGAAAAAAATTTTTTTGATTTGTTGGATATGTGTTTTTATTTATTTATTTGTTTATTTGGGGCGGGGGTAGTTCGGATATATGTGTTGTTGTGGTTTGGATATGTGTTTTTGTCTTTGTGTTGCGTTGCTGTGGGCTGGGGGAAACAACATCTCACGGAATGAAATGACAAGTAAAAGTTCCTGATTCCCGATACTGGCGAAGTTTAAGGCAGCTGCACATCTAAGGTGTCTGCAAAGGCTGCATGTCTCTGTCACCATACACAAACCCCACCAACACCACCACCAACACCACCACAGAGAGAAATCATCCAAAACATTTTCACTTGCTACATGTAATTGCTCACTTACTAGTTTATCTTAGCTTAACCTGTAGCGAGCAAGTCCAGTCTGTCTGTAACACAACACAAGACCAGACGCTTGTCACAACACAACCCACTGGCAGCAACTAGCACATCTTCATAGAAATGTATACAACCTGTGCAATCGCAGGACCTCTAAGGGACTGACAACATCTTACACACACATGCACACACACACACACACACATGCACACACACACAATGAATCCAAATACCAAATGTGTATGCAATGTCAGTTTGTGTCACTGCGTGTATCTATAGGAATACATTAATTCACATATTGTCAATTAATTTTCATCCCACTTTTAGGACTTACATCGAAACCGGCAGACGGGTGTGAGAAAACGGGAGCGCTTCAGTTTTTCCACTAACGCAAAACACACACAGGCACACTGGCAAATACTGTCAAATACGTCTGGGGGTGGGGTGGGGTGGGGGCAAAGCCAGATTCAAAACCAGCTCTCGTCAATTTAAACCACAAAAACTGCTCTTCCTCCAACTAGAGCGGTTTGTTTTCGTTTTGGGGGGGGGGGGGTCCAGGATCCGGGGGGGAGGGGGGGGTTACACCGAACTGCAAAATTGAAATATGCTTGAAAATTATTGTAAGGGGGAAAAAAAAGGGGGGGGGCATTCATGGTGTCAAAACCCTCCCAGCTTCGGTCCAGGCGGTAAATACTCTCCACACAGATGCCTGCACAACAGCCTGGCAACCATCTGCTCGGCACCTTTTAAAACCGGCGGGTTTGTTATGGGGTGTCTTTAAGCTAATACGGACATGTTAATTGCAACATTTTAGGTCGACACGGCTTAGCCGGCTCTCCGTCATCAGAATACTGAACTAGCAATGCACCAAACCCCCCCCCCCCTTTTTTTAATCTTCTCTCCATCACTTCTCCCACGTCTTCGATCCTACACAGCTAGCAGCTAGCCACTGGAACTTCTTAATCAATGATGGGACGTCTTATTAGAACAAATTACACCCGTCTCACGCGATAGCGCACACACACACACACACACACCCACATGAAGCCGGTTAAAGCCTGAAGCATTCAACACTTCATCGCTCATCTACAACTGTGCGCGAGGGGAGAAGGACGGATACGACCGATTGTCTCATTCAATCTCCCGGCGTAACACGCAGAGCTCTGGCAGCTCTCATCATGTCAATCAAGCCCGGAGCCCCAGTCTGAAGAGGAAGTGGCGGAGATGGAGAGGGGTGGGGGTGGGGGGTACGACAGATAAAAAGACAGCTGGAGAGGAAGTGGAAGAACAGTTAAACGTAATGAAAAGAACAAAACGAGAGGGGAGGAAAGTAGCGGGGGTGGGGGGGGGGAAATCAAGTTGCCCCTGTTTCTTTCTTGTTCAATCACACATGCAGAACGGGGGGGGGGGGGGGTTGGGACGATTAAATGCATCCTTGAGCAGGGCATCGGTAGAAAAGGAAAAAAAACAACAGCAAAGGACGGTGTGAGATATGGGAGCTTGTTGGAAACGACGGAGCAGACAAACCCGCAGAGAGAATCAGAGGGAGTCAATTTAGCCACGTCACCTTTGGCCCTCGAAGTTAATGGAAAGCTCCTTCACCAGCAGCTGATTAAGCTTGTAAGCAAAGTGCAAAACGCAGGTAATTAATCACTGGCACAAGGGGGAAAAATGCATGTTGATTGGACCAGATTCCACCAATCTGAGTGAGCCGCAGGCCTAATTAGCCCTGACCCCGCTGCCGACTGACCTGGCTAACTGACTAGCGTGTTGGCCCGCTCGCGCGCTAATGTGCACGTGTGTGTGTGTGTGTGTGTGTGTGTGTGTGTGTGTGTGTGTGTGTGTGTGTGTGTGTGTGTGTGTGTGTGTGTGTAAGACAGGAGAAAAAGACATGCAAACAGCCGGACAGAGGCAGGGGGACAGCAGAGGGAAGGGAGCTTGTTGGACTGAATGTCAAACGCTGTCAGAGGACGTCATCATCTTTTGACTGTCTCATTTTGGAAGAAGAAAACGGGAAAAGTCTTCCGGTAGGGAGGGTTACCCTAAATAATGGAGGTAAAACGTTTGAAGATCTCTAAATATGTGATACTTTTTTGGGGGGGGGGTAATTCCATCCGAGGCGTCTGGGTAGTGTAGCGGTCTATTCCGTTGCCTACCAACACAGGGATCGCTGGTTCGAATCCCCGTGTTACCTCGGGTTTGGGCAGGCATCCCTACAGACACAGTTGGCTGTCTCTGCGGGCGGGAAGCCAGATGTGGGTATGTGTTCTACTCGCTGCACTAGCGCCTCCTCTGGTCGGTCGGGGCGCCTGTTTGGGGGGGAGGGGGAACTGAATAGCGTGATCCTCCCATGCGCTACGTCCCCCTGGCGAAACTCCTCACTGTCAGGTGAAAAGAAGCGGCTGGCGACTCCACATGTATCGGAGGAGGCATGTGGTAGTCTGCAGCCCTCCCCGGATCAGCAGAGGGGGGTGGAGCAGCGACCACGATGACTCGAAAAACAGGGTAATTGTCCAAGTACGATTGGGGAGAAAAGGGGGGGGGTACGTGATCAATATGACACTGATACGATACAGACACTAAAAATAATGAATAATAATGATTAAAATCATGAATAATTATGAACATTAACACACTCTCATCACCGAGCACATCAAGTGGGCTGCAGTTCATGCAGCAGCAATACCGAGTCTTCCTTCAAAAAGAAGAAGAAGAAGAAGAAGAAGAAGAAGAAAGGCCCAACAAGAGATTAAGGAGCTTCATGTGGGTATTTCACTTTGCCAAAACACGTTTTGCTCTCTTTCTCTCCTCCTCCTCCTCCTATCACCCCCTCCCTCTCCTGTCTGCCAATGTCCCCTCCATCACTTCCACTCCCTTCCCTTCTGGAACAAGTGCACAAGGTGCACGGTGGAGTCAGAGACGGCACCCGGCGAAAGACAAGCGGTTCAAAACCCTGTCGGGATGCACTTTCCCTCCGCGTGTCTTGACTCTGTCGCTCTCTACCTTTCTTTCTCTTTTCTCCATGGCCGTCTCCGCTTCCTACCCTGCTCCACTGCATCGGCTCCTTCCTTCACCCTCTACAAAGTCATCCTCTCCTGTTGCAGACAGTTATCAGTACCTGGGGAGTGAGGAACCAAGATGCCGCTTGTCCTCCGCTTCTCCTTCCCTGTCCAACCTCTCTGTTTTTTCCCCCCCTCTGTCTCCATCGCTCCATCTTTCTCAGATGTGATGTGCCCTCTCCCTCATCTCCTCTCTTTCAAACTCAATCCCCACGTACATGTCTTAATCTCTCTTTCTCTTGTAAAGCTTCCTCTCTCTCTCGCTCTGGCTCTCCCTCTCCTTTGTCCTCCCTGTCTCGTGATAAGCACAGAAACAGGGTTACATGGATACAAGGCCTTAAAAAGAGCAAAAAATCAATCCCTTCTTTCCCTTTCATCATCTCTCGCGCTCACCTTCTCCCTAGTTCTCCCTGTGTCCTCATCTCCTCTTTTCACCGCGTCCCCCTCGCAGCTTTCCTCGCTCTTGTTTATCTTTTTGCCGAGGATTTAAATCATCCCTGTTTCAATATGTCGCCCTTAAATTAAAAAAACAACAACAACAGCAACAACATAAGCCTCAGGCCACTGGGAGAAAAAAAAGAGAAAGATTTGTTGGCTTTCTTTTTCTGAAAGAGCAAAGACACCACTCCATCCCTCCTGCATGTGGGACGAGTCTCCCTCACCGGCTGAAAACTCTGACTGACAGCAGCTGTCCTGTCAAAGCCAGGACAGACAGGCCGAGAGAGAAGCAGAGAGAGAGAAAGTGAAATGGGGTGGGGTGGGAGGAGGGGGTGGGGGGGGGTGAGGGATAGAGAAAGACATTTCTAATTCAAAGAGACATGCAGTGTTTCCCTGGCAACTCGGTTCCCATAGAAACAGTCTTGGTAAAGATGCCATTAGTGTGAACAAATGCCTGCTTACGCTCTCCGGCGCGGTATGCACCGAGACACAGGGACAATATTAACCGTCGCACAAAGGTGCGAATATAGACTCGCACACGCCAGCGCAGAAACCCCCAGCACACGTGTGCACGTACAGTCAGATTGACTTACACACCCCCAGGTCAGTTGCAATAGCCCAGGGGTGGCTAACCGTGTGCCACGGAGAGCCGTGTGCATGCAGATTTTCATGGCAGCCGGAGTCCACACCCGCCGACTCCACTGATTAGCAACCCGTCAACCACAGAGGAAGAACGTCATCACCTGGCGTGAAGTCCGGCTGCCATGAAAACCTGCACGCACACGGCTCTCCGTGGCACACGCTTAGCCATTCCTGCAACAGATCAATTATAAGCCAATTATGTCTATAGCCCAATTAAAGGTATAGCTAACAGAGAGGAGTTGCTGTACTTTCGGTTAGTTCACAGTTCGTCTGTGTGATTTACTCCTGAGATTATTTCCTCCTTCTCAGATTAGCCTGCAGGGGCCAAATGCTCCATAGATTGTGTCATTGACCATGACAGTCTGCAAGCTGGGACCACCCACTCATCTAGAAACACACACACACACACACACACACACACACACACACACACACACATACACTTTCTCTCCCACACATACACACTGCCCCCCCCCCCCACACACATACACAGCATGTAGGCTGAAGACTTAGTCAATTTCTGTCCGCTTGTGTGAGCTTGTTTTGCTTGTGTGTGTGTGCAAGTGTGTGTGGGTTAATGGGAGCATGTGTATTTGTTCTTGTGTAAATGTGTGTGTGTGTGTGTGTGGGAGGCAGGGTCTGTTTTAAAGTTATTGCGTGGCTGTTTATGTGTGTGTGTGTGTGTGTGTGTGTGTGTCCTATGCTGTCCCTCGTGTTTTGTGGTGGACGACTGATGATTCAATGGGCAGTGTCTAACAACAGCTGAGATAAAGTCATGTCGCTGCCTCATGGGAACACAGCGTCCCTGACTCCCATGAGTCACAGTGACATATTCACCACATGTAAAGCAACGCTGTGTTGGGACGCCGTAGGACCCCGGTCACACCCGGGCCTCACCTCGACAGCAACCTTATGTACGTCCACCTCCAAAGAAGCTGGGAACACGGCTGACTCGCCGTATGCATTTTTCAACATACAGTATGCATGCACGGACACACGGACAAACATGGGCATGCAGTGACACATGGGCAAAGAGTCAACACACACAAACATACACACACACACACACACACGTGCACACACACACTATCAATTCTACGAATCACTAAGGGACTCATCACAATATTTTAAGCCTTCGACTTTTGCAGCTTATCTGCTCTGAGTTCAGTCAAACACACTCCTCCCACTGTCCAGTTGAAATACCTCCATCAGTGCAGAACTGAACACTGCAAGAGCCCCGGCTTGTGAGGCTGAAGCGGTTGATGTACTGTCGCTCTATTCCCATCACTGACACCTTTAAAGAGTGACTAAACACTCGTTTGTAGCCAGTCTCTGCCTACTCACATTTATAAAAATGATAAAAAAGGGGGTGGAGGTGTAGAGGACAGTGATGGTGGTGTCCGTGTCTAAAAGATATAAAGGGGTGTAGATGCAGAGGACAGTGATGGTGGTGTCCATGCCTAAAGGCTATAAAAGGGGTGTAGATGCAGAGGACAGTGATGGTGGTATCCATGTTTAAAGGAGAGAAAGGGGTGGAGGTGTAGAGGACAGTGATGATGGCGTCCACATATAAAGGATATAAAGGGGTGTAGATGCAGAGGACAGTGATGGTGGTGTCCATGTCTAAAGGCTATAAAGGAGGGGAGGTGTAGAGGACAGTGATGATGGCGTCCACATATAAAGGACATAAAGGGGTGTAGATGCAGAGGACAGTGATGGTGGTGTCCATGTCTAAAGGCTATAAAGGAGGGGAGGTGTAGAGGACAGTGATGATGGCGTCCACATATAAAGGATATAAAGGGGTGTAGATGCAGAGGACAGTGATGGTGGTGTCCATGTCTAAAGGCTATAAAGGGGTGGAGGTGTAGAGGACAGTGATGATGGCGTCCACATATAAAGGACATAAAGGGGTGTAGATGCAGAGGACAGTGATGGTGGTGTCCATGGTTAAAGGAGAGAAAGGGGTGTAGATGTAGAGGACAGTGATGGTGGTGTCCATGTCTAAAGGCTATAAAGGGGTGGAGGTGTAGAGGACAGTGATGATGGCGTCCACATATAAAGGATATAAAGGGGTGTAGATGTAGAGGACAGTGATGGTGGTGTCCATGTCCAAAGGCTATAAAGGCGTGTAGCTGTAGAGGACAGTGATGGTGGTGTCCATATATAAAGGATATAAAGGAGTGTAGATGTAGGGCATTGGTTCTCAGCCTGGGGGTCGGGGCCCCCAAGGGGGTCGCATGATCATTTCCAGGGGTCGCCAGATGGTTATGGAGAAAACAAGCATGAAACCTTCCAGACCCACGGCGCACCTGATGCGAAAAATAGGTGTACTGTCTGTCTTTAATCGCTGTGCTGTCACAGCATAAAAAGTGGTGCGGTCTGTGCTGGCTGTCAGTACACTTCTTTGAGAGAGCAACACCATAATAAACGTCAGTATGTTTCGTGGATAATAATAATCATTCTTCATATCAGGATCAGCATGAAAAAACATTGCAGGCATTGAGTGCTGCAGAAATCGAACATACATCATTGTCACGTTTAAAAAACATTCAGTTTATTGTCACATCAGACATAACAGAAATAACAGCTTCTGCACAAATAACAGGGATACACTTTAAGCTTCTTAAGAGGATCCTGGGGTCCAGCGGTCTTGGTGGCTATTGTGCGTGGAGGAACAGTTGTCGAGAAAATCGAAAGACAGCGAGGACAACATCAGACTAACAGCAGGTGCAGTCCAGAACTACAACGTTAATGTATTTAGTTGATATATCAAAGACCAATGTTTAGTAGGACACACTCCCACGTGAGTGACCACAATTTGCGTCCATGAGTGAATGACCACAATTTATGATGCATGCGTAACCCATGGCGGCAGTTCTGCGGCGCCACAGGAAAAATAAAATATTATAAACTGGGGAGTGGTTTTTACATTACATCGACTGTACCAGTGATATAATTTGCCTTAGAATAGATTTTATTGAGTGGGTTTGTGAGAGTTAAAGTGTGTGCACATGAGGTGCTGTTATTTCAATAAATCTAAAAACACTAATTAAAGCCAAAATCTAATTAGATGTCGCTCTGTCTGTGGGCAAAGCAATGGTGTCCCAGTGTAAGTTTGGTGGCTTCCATGTGTTATATTACAGTACTCCCTGAACAGTCTCGGACAGACAGTTTATGAGTGACTCATGTGTTTGCATCAGGGTGTTGTGAGTTAAATGTCCCGGTGTTATTGGGGGTGGGGGGGGGGGCGTGGGGGCGAACGCCAACCTGATTATTCTGGGGGATTGCGACTTGAAAAGGTTGAGAACCACTGATGTAGAGGACAGTGATGGTGGTGTCCATATATAAAGGATATAAAGGAGTGTAGATGTACAGGACAGTGATGGTGGTGTCCATGTATAAAGGATAATAAAGGGACAGGGACGTTGGAACTATTTTCTGGGAGGGGGGGGTGCTGTAAATGGGGGGGGCATGGGCATCAAATATCCACTTTTGTGACATTGCTTTGAGCCGCTAGCCAAATTTGACAAGTAGGGTGTTTCTGCAAACCGGAGACTTTGAGTAATGGGTAGTTGCAGATAAACATGGCGCTGGAACGTGGGTATGTCAACACCCATTCAACCACTTAACCCAAACCACCCTAAATTAGTTTTTGACTGACAGAGGATTGTGGAGCAAATAGCGGTGCAAACTCGTGTTTGCAGCGACCTCAACCTGTTCCGACCACACAGTGTCTTTATCCATGTCTACGTCTGTGTCTGAGTTTGTCATCGTGTGAAGAATTATATCTGTGATCGTCTATTTTGTTTGATGGCTGGGACAGCTGGCGTTGGATCGGCTGGGAGAGCTTGATCTGCTGCGTCCTGTGGGCCGAGGGATCACAGGCCTGCCTGGAGCTGCGCCCAAAGAGGAAACACCGAGGGTGGTCCGACAGGACGCAGAAGTAGGAGAGGCTAAGCTAACTGCTAGCCCGTGCAGACCGGCATGGGCATTTGACACATTTTCAGAGGTTTTTGGAGTCAAATTTACCCCTTCCCCTTTGATTGCAGTTTTCAGAGTAGTACAAGAGACATTACTCGAATGCAATTGCTTTTGCTTCCTTAATTGCTAGACGCCTTATACTTATGAAGTGGAAGCAGGAGGCCTCTCCCACACATGTCCAGTAGGTTGGAGAACTTCTGAGATTTTTACACATGGAGAAAATAAGTTTACGCTGGGTGGCTTCACAGGTAAATCTTATAATATATGGCAACCATTTCTGACATATGAAAATGCTAAAGCTGTGTACACTTCCATAACTGATTCTTATTCAATCAAATTACAATGTAAATTTACATCGTAAAGCTACTCTTATAATTTACAATTTACATTGTAAATGTAGATAGACAACCATGACTAATACATACACATCTACTTTTTTGTATGATGTTTACATTTTCATCTGTTTTGCCATTTGTCTGTACATTTCAATTTCTTATTTCATTTTTAATTTTAGTCCTGTTCTGTACAACTGTCTTTTTGTTTTTCTGAGGGGTATAAAAATGGACAACATGCAAACTTTTGTATTTTGGTATTTCCCATTGAAGGTATTACAAAGCTGGTATGTTACTGAAAAAAAAGGAAAATAAAATTAAACAAAAAACTGGCGAATTTGTAAAATACTATGCACCGCATATACAGTGCATCCGGAAAGTATTCACACCCCTTCACTTTCCCCACATTTTGTTATGTTACAGCCTTATTCCAAAATGGATTAAATTCCTTTTTTTTCATCAATCTACATACAATACCCCATAATGACAAAGTGAAAAAGGTTTTATAGAAAAGTTTGCAAATTTATTAAAAATAAAAAACGGAAATATTGCATGTACATAAGTATTCACACACTTTACTCAGTACTTGGTTGAGGCACCCTTGGCAACGATTACAGCCTCAAGTCTTCTTGGGTATGAAGCTACAAGCTTGGCACACCTATATTTGGGGTATTTCTCCCATTCTTCTCTGCAGATCCTCTCGAGCTCTGGAAGGTTAGATGGGGAGCGTCGCTGCACAGCTATTTTCAGGTCTTTCCAGAGATGTTCAATGGGGTTCAAGTCTGGGCTCTGGCTGGGCCACTCAAGGACATTCACAGACTTGTCCCGAAGCCACTCCTTCGTTGTCTTGGCTGTGTGCTTAGGGTTGTTGTTGTGTTGAAAGGTAAACCTTTGCCCCAGTCTGAGGTCCTGAGTGCTCTGGAGCAGGTTTTCATCAAGGATCTCTCTGTACTTTGCTCCATTCATCTTTCCCTCGATCCTGACTAGTCTCCCAGTTCCTGCCGCTGAAAAACATCCCCACAGCATGATGCTGCCACCACCATGCTTCACTGTAGGGATGGTATTAGCAAGGTGATGAGAGGTGCCTGGTTTCCTCCAGACGTGATGTTTGGCATTCAGGCCAAAGAGTTCAATCTTGGTTTCATCAGACCAGAGAATCTTGTTTCTCATGGTCTGAGAGTCCTTTAGGTGCTTTCTGGCAAACTCCAAGCGGGCTGTCATGTGCCTTTTACTGAGCAGAGGCTTCCGTCTGGCCACTCTACCATCAAGGCCTGATTGGTGGAGTGCTGTAGAGATGGTTGTCCTTCTGGAAGGTTCTCCCATCTTCACAGAGGAACGCTGGAGCTCTGTCAGAGTGACCATCGGGTTCTTGGTCACCTCCCTGACCAAGGCCCTTCTCCCCCGATTGCTCAGTTTGGCTGGGTGGCCAGCTCTAGGAAGAGTCCTGGTGGATCCAAACTTCTTCCATTTACGAATGATGGAGACCACTGTGCTCTTCGGGACCTTCAAAGCTGTAGAAATTTTTTTTGTACCCTTCCCCAGATCTGTGCCTCAATACAATCCTGTCTCGGAGGTCCACAGACAATTCCTTTGACTTCATGGCTTGGTTTCTGTTCTGACATGCACTGTCAACAGTGGGACCTTATATAGACAGGTGTGTGCCTTTCCAAATCATGTCCAATCAATTGAATTTACTACAGGTGGACTCCAATCAAGATGTAGAAACATCAAGGATGATCAGTGGAAACAAGATGAAGCTGAGCTCAATTTTGAGTGTCATAGCAAAGGGTGTGAATACTTATGTACATGCAATATTTCAGTTTTTTATTTTTAATAAATTTGCAAAAAATTTCTGCAAAACCTTTTTCACTTTGTCATTATGTGGTATTGAGTGTAGATTTATGAGAAAAAAATGAATTTAATCCATTTTGGAATAAGGCTGTAACATAACAAAATGTGGGGAAAGTGAAGGGGTGTGAATACTTTCCGGATGCACTGTAGTAGATGAAATTGTGCTACAGTCCCAGGTCAGCTCTGCCAAGATGTTCCCAACTATGGGGGACACTCAAACAGAAGACAACATTCTGTCAAATCTCATGAGACTGCCGTCTTTGCCAGTTGTATTCACTGAAGTGATCAAACTGTTTCAAATTGTGGTAACTCTACCCATATCAACAAACTCAAATGAACGCTTTTCCTTGGTCCTTAAAAGAGAGAAGATATATTTGAGTACCATGATGGGAGATGGAAGACTGCGCCACTTGATGCTAAAGTCAGTGGAAAAAGAGCTGGTGGAAACATTCGATTTGGAGGAACTTATGAGTACATTTGCTCAGCTGCAACCTCGCCGCTACCCTCTCATGGACTAACCTAACAAATTTACTGTGAGGACAGAAAGGTAAGACCTGTGTCTGTGTATGTCCTATCAAACAAAACAGCACTTTAAAACCCCAACCCGCAATTTGCGAAACAGATTAGCAATCACAAAATGATTGAGCCAAGTATTTTGAGTCTCATTGCCTAGACCTATAGAATCAATAGGCAGACATATATTTGCACATCATATTAGTATGTGCCATTTACTAACTGTAGAAATTTCCATTCATTATTTCGTATTTTATGAATGCACATATATGCTGCTTCATATGTTGTATAAACTTTATTAACATGGGCCAACAGTTTTTCTTGCTAGGTTGCTAAGGAGCCCTTCTTGGCTCAAGAGGATGCAAACTGCACTGGCATGGCTACCATGGGCAGCACCCAGGGCATCCCAGGTCCTTTCTGTGTGGAGTTTGCATGTTCTTCCCGTGTCTGCATGGGTTTCCTCCAGGCAGTGATGCCCCCAAGGGGTGGCCAGGGGTGGCCACGGCCACCCTGATACTATCCCTGCCCCCCCCCCCCCCCAGCCACGAGTCGCATATGCAGATTAGCTTCTGATAATGCACAATATGCTTCTATCTGATATTTTACATTAGATGCTTTTCATTTACATCAATAACATATATTTTTCCTAATAATTCATGTCAAAGAAAATAACAAATGCATAGCCAGGCAGCCAGCTGCTTTTGATCGTCTGTCACTGTGTCACACATATACAATATAACGATAAATCATCTAACACGTTACAATATATACAGATACATAACACATTAAAACAGAATTGTTGTGGAACTCAAAATGTTAACTGTACCGGCATTAGTCTATGCACATCAGATATTTAGTAACATTAACTGTAAAAAAATAAGAAACCAAAGTATTTCAGTATGCGATTCCTTCATTCTCATATTGACAGTTTTCAACTATCCTATAGGGTTTATTCGATCGACGTCATCATGGTTCGCCACGGCCATATTGTTGACATGGCTATGACCATAGATACTGCAGCTGTCAACGACAAGTGACAGCCTAGGTGACAACTGTGCTAGAGATGCTAGCTAGCTACCGGCGTTAGTTTTAGGCAGGCCATAACGTTATTGCACACCAGCGATGGTGTCCTGTGGTATACACGGTTGTTCTAACAGCAGCAATAAAAACCCCTGCATTAGTTTTTATGCGATCCCGACTGTCCGCGGACGTGAAGGGAAAGATGCTGAGGAGCTTAGCCAGCACAGAAGAGACTTATAAATAGGCGAAACTTTCAGCCTACACCTCACAGCAAAGTCTGTTCTCAGCATTTTACCACAGGTAGACATTAACGTTAAAGGAAGAAGTGTTTGTAAGGTCAGTTGATTGTGTAAAGCCAATAATGTTATCCTACCTGTATATTGTAGCGAATTCAGAGGGGCAGCCCGGGTACTGCCACAGCCGAGACGCGAACCCGTATTTCCCACACCGCAAGCGACAATGTTAACCAGTCGACTAAAGGGTCCGACCCGTTAGTCAAGGACCAACTTGTCTACTTATCCATGCACGTTACAATATTAAGTTGACAGTGAACTGTACCAGTAGAGCGGTTTAATTTACCCCCCCCCGTTTCTAACGGAGCATTTTCTTTTAGGCAAGCCATCATACCTACATGATTTCTTTCCTTTCTAAGGCATGGGGAGGGCGCACTACTGATAAATATATCACAGAAAATTCAGGCTTACTAGAGCCGCTTACCCCAGGTGATTTCATCTTGGCAGACAGAGGTTTTAATATACAAGACAGTGTAGGCTTAAAATGTGCACAAACTGTAACACCCAGTCTTACTCGAGGAATGTTACAGCTGTCTACTCTTGAAGTTGAGGCCACCCGCAAAATTGCACATGTCCGCATGTAGACTGGTGCGTAATAAATATGTGATACTCTCAGAGAAGATACCAATCTCCTACTTGGTGACATCAGGATCTGAGACCACAACTATCGATAAGATAACTACAGTGTGTTGCTGCCTAACCAACTTGTGCACTTCTGTTGTACCTTCTGACTAAATGTAGGGTTGTAAAGCAGGGGTTGATACCGCATGTGTAGTGTGACCTTAACATGGACCTTAATCACAAGAGATAGGAATATAGAATAGGAAAAAAGATGGAAAAAAGGGAATGGGAAAAATATGTTTATTTTCAATATACTCTACATTCAAGGCAAATTTCATGCATTGTGATAATGAATTTCATTTTGTCCCATCCTTCAAGTATAGCAAGGCAACATTAAGAATACTATGAGTATTTCATTATTTACATAAAATACATTGTGCCACCAACAATATCACTTTATTACACCCTGTTACTTTGAAATTCTCGTTTCACGTCACAACGATGTTTGATGATAATGATGATGATGTTGTTGGTGGCACAAAAGTAAGAATATCACTGACCTTGCGACTGATGAAATAGTTAAATGACTCAAGCGATTTGAAAGCCTTCAGCTCCTGAGATGTGTATGCTGATATTGTATGCACAAGACAGTTATAAATGTCCAGATACGTTATAGCTGGCAATAATGAGTGACCGACATTCATGACAACTAAATCAATTTTGTATGGATCCACTCCTCCAATCAAACTTATTTTTTGTTCATATCTTGAAGCCATACTATAAGCAGCTAGCTAGCACGCTAGCCACGGCTGCTCTGATCAGTGAATTTGTCAACAATATGGCCGCGAGCAGCTACTTCCAGGGTTTGCAAATAAGGTCTATACAGTATACTAAACCAGCATAATAGAATTCCTGAAATTCAGTCACGGCTAATGGTTTCGGTGTGCCACCCCAAGATTTTCAGTGGCCCCATTTGGCCACCCCTATGAACATTTTCTGGGGGCGCCACTGCCTTCAGGTGCTCCGGTTTCCTCCCACCATAAAAAAAAAAAAAAAAAAAAGACATGCACACATGCATGTTAGGATTAATACCCCTGTCTGTGCCTCTGACCAAGGCAATTGAAAGAAGAACTGGAGTTGGTCCCCGGGTGCTGCAGCTGCCCACTGCTCCTATACAATAGGACAGGTTAAATGCAGAACACAAATTTCATTGTAACCTGTACAATGACGAAATAAAGCGGCTTTCTCTGTTTGTTGACATAGTTAAAGACACATGAAGTGGTTTGAGCAGGAGACAGGCTTATTGCTACAGACAATCACATCACTAGGCTATGAAAGCATATATTCTTTATGTTGTACAGAAATATGACAGACAGATATGAAAGCCAGACCAATTCTTTATTAAAAACAAACAAAAAAACAACCAAGAAATTTGGTGCAGAAATGAGAAGCTGTCGACTGGAAAATATGTTTGTGTTGCGGGTTACACAAGTCTACCCAGACAGGATAGTCGGCTAATGCCGGCGTCTCGCATTTCCACCTGCCTCATGTTTTGTTTCCTTAGACTAACTTGCTGGACCCCACATGTCGACAACGGTGTCCTTGATGCACAATGTCTTCATCTTTTCTTGAAGAACTCTCAAGAAATACTCTAAGATCCTTTTGGTGTTGCAAATGTCCCAGGGCCAGTAATTAGAGGGTTGAATTCATCCTGACTGGAGACACCTCTTATTTAGTTGAGTGACTGCAGGTTAATTGTTTTGGTATTGCTCACCAATGTCACACTTTCTATTAGCATGCACAGAATCAGATGTACACGACAACAACTGCCAATATTTCAATTTGAATGACTTCCAAACCAACTTGACTGACCTCATTCAAATTTGCAGAAAACTCACAGTAGTAAGCGCAATTCAACACTGTATACTCGACTCTGTGACCCCGTTTACACTTGGTTTTAAAATGTGTTCTTTTGCGATCGGATCACAAGTGGACAGCGCTAAATACAAGTGTAAACAAACACCAAAACGTTTTGTGAAACGGTTACTCAAACCACTTGGCGAGGTGGTCTGGGACGCATTTGACCACATATCTTTTATAGTGTAAACGCTAATGCGTCCTGATGCGTCCCCAACAAGGACATAACAGGAAATCTTCTTCTTCTTTGGAGTAACGAAGTCTGATCACAAGTGGTCAGCAGGACGCATTTGGAGATGCGTGATAGACACGGGTGTAAACGGCGATGTGTCTCGCTGTCCACTTGTGATCCGATCGCCCAAAACGCATTTTAAAACCAAGTGTAAACAGGGTCTGTGATGCTAGGAACGAGATTAACCACCTTGTGCATAACGTCTAACACGGGAAGATATCATCCTCGAGTATCCTCTTAGTCAGCCATACTGGCGAAGAAGCTTGACTCACATTCGCATCATTTCCCATATCTATTTATGCTCCCTTTTCCCCCTCGGCATGTCAAAAATCCAACAGCACTCAACTGACTTTTTTTGGATTTCATAACTTGTACACAAGCTGTGGCTTTGATGGCTGTGAATGTAAGCTTTGAGCTGGTATATGTCGCAAAGCACTGGTTTGCTTTGATGCAGAATAGAGGAGAAAAATGGGAGGGGGAGAGAGAGAGAGAGAGAGAGAGAGAGAGAGAGAGAGAGAGAGAGAGAGAGAGAGAGAGAGAGAGAGAGAGAGAGAGAGAGAGAGAGAGAGAGAGAGAGAGAGAGAGAGAGAGAGAGAGAGAGAGACGGAGAGAGAGAGAGAGGATTGAGTTGTGAGAGAGTGGAAAGGGAAAGGCAGTTCTACAGTAGAAATAAAGAGACAAATATGCGGCATTGTCGTCTGCAGACAGACAGACAGACAGACAGACAGACAGACAGACAGACAGACAGACAGACAGAAGTGGAATAAGGGACAGACATGATACACCCTCCTCACGCAGAAAGACAAACAGAAAAACACACAACTCACACTTGAACCACCACACACACACACACACACACACACACACACAAACCGTCAACTAAATGAATACGGCTGCGTGTGCTATCAAGCTGCAGCCACTCCTCAGCTCCTGCCTTACCCCAAAAATGATCCATAGCTAAAATAAAGCCCATGTTATACTTGCTGCAGAATCATCCCTCTGGCTGGTTTATATAAGCACAAGAGCATGGCATACACAAGGCAGCGCAGACTGTAGCCTGAGCCGAGACGGGGCGCGGAGGCTCGCTGTCTGAAGGAGCGGAGCTCTTTTTGCAGCCACCCCAAGTGCAGGACTGACAGCTATTCAACTAAAACACTGTATGATCGGTGAGCGGATGTTGCTTAGGATCACAGCGGGAGATCTGGGCATGGCATAGCGCGAGCGGCGAGAGAGTGGAGCCAGGGCTTATTAGATAAGAGATGAGAGAGTGACTGAACGAGAGCCAGCGAAGGTGCCATTCACAGGGTGTCACTCGCACCGTAGATAAAGACCAATGAGATGAATGTGACAGCCTCTGCTCAGCAGCTGTCACAAACAGATATCACACCCCCACCCCCCTTTCCCTCGCACGGCATACAGGCTGGTGCATGGAAGCAAACACAGTCATGGATCGACATCGTTTAAGAGCATATGCGCCCTTGTACACAGATATACATGCACACGTGTGCAGACAGACACACGGGAAGGCCTGCAGAAACACACACACACATGCATGCTACATATGGTCTGAGTAGCTAATACAAATAAAACAGTTGAGTACAACAGGAAAGCGTTTCATCTGCATTTCCTTCCATCTCTACTCGCTCTCTCTCTCTCTCTCTCCTTATCTCTGTCCCGCCACATGAAGGCTCTCTGGTGCATGTAAATGACTACAGCCTGTTCCACACAATTAGAGCAAAGTCAACCTTCTTGCTTGTTTGGGATTAAATCCCCACAAGTCATCCTGCTCTCTTCATATTTAATGCCCTTTTTCCAGCCTGATGCAAAACCATGAAAACCACCACAGAAAGGGACATTTTGCCCCCCTTTTGGTTTCTCTTATCTTTGAATCTTTTAATATCAAGCGAGTTTTGCTTCGCTTTGTTTTCCGTGGCCTGTAAAAGGGAGGGGAACCAGAAATAACAATAAAAAAAACACATTACACAATGATGCCCAAATTCACAAGCGGAGGTGCGCAGCAAAGATGGACATTCAAAAGCTGAGTAAGGATAAATGCAATATTCATACTCTGTGGACTATAAGGACAAAAGTATATTGCCCAGATAAAGTAGTCTTTTTTAATTAGTTTCTCGTTGCTTTTGGTATACACAACTGTTTAGTGCTGAATCAATTTAGTGCTGCACTATTTAAGAGAAAGCCACTTTGTTTTGTCGTATTCTTACAATGAAATGTGTTCTCTGCATTTAACCCATCCTATTGTATAGCAGCAGTGGGCAGCTGCAGCACCCGGGGACCAACTCCACTTCTTCTTTCCACTGCCTTGCTCAGGGGCACAGACAGGAGCATTAACCCTAACATGCACGTCTTTTCTTTTTTTTCCTCCTTTTTCTCCCCAATTGTACCCGGCCAATTACCCCACCCTTCCGAGTCGTCCCGGTCGCTGCTCCACCCCCTCTGCCGATCCGGGGAGGGCTGCAGACTACCACGTGCCTCCTGCGATACATGTGGAGTCGCCAGCCGCTTCTTTTCACCTGACAGTGAGGAGTTTCACCAGGGGGACGTAGTGCGTGGGAGGATCACACTATTCCCCCCAGTTCCCCCTACCCCCCGAACAGATGCCCCGACCGAACAGAGGAGGCGCTAGTGACCAGGACACATACCCACATCCGGCTTCCGACCCACAGACATGACCAACTGTGTCTGTAGGGACGCCCAACTAAGCCGGAGGTAACACGGGGATTCGAACTGGTGACCCCCGTGCTGGTAGGCAATGGAATAGACCGCTACACTACCCGGACGCCCAACATGCATGTCTTTTTGATGGTGGGAGGAAACCGGAGCACCCGGGGGAAACCCACACAGACACGGGGAGAACATGCAAACTCCACATAGAAAGGACCTGGGACTGCCTGGGGTTCGAACCCAGGACCTTCTTGCTTCGAGGCAACAGTGCTAACCACTGGACCACTGTGCCGCCCCCAACATCAACAGTCACCCTATTACTGTAGTAATAGTGTGAACACTATATCACATATTGTATGATTTAATGTCCTCAGTATGTGAACATCTGGAAGCCTGTTAGACCGTAGCTATCTGGGAGACCAGTCAGACAACATGGCGTTAACAGCAAGCTTCCTATCAGTTGTATCCGCTTGCTGTAATGCTGTTAACATGTAGCAGTATTGAACGCCACCATGACTGGCACATCACAGAATAACACCTTTATTCTCACTGATCGTGGCTTGTTGGGGTTTTTTTTTTTTTAAACATCAGGACAGATTTTTACACTTGCCAATCAAACTGATTAAAAACAACACATCCACCGCCTCTGGATTAAAACCAATCACTTAGCGAGAAAAACCTGTCCCGACTAGCCAACCGTTGTCGCTAGCCCGGCAAAAGGCTAGTCCCGTCACATCCGATTTCATCCAGCTGCAAAAAGTTTCCTTGCTTAATAAGATCAGTCTGTAATTAGACCTTGTTTGCTGGCACACTGAAAGGCCAGATAGTTATTGCTGGAAGGAGGAGGGGAGTCGGGGGGTGGGGGCGTGGGGGTGGGGGGGGGGGAGCGGAGGCAGGCAGGCTGCAAAAGCCTTTTGACAACCTGTTGTAACCAGAGTGCAATGCACAGCAGTCCTCTGTGATCTCAGAGATTAAACACTCCGTCCACGCACCACCCAGCGACTGATAAAACGAGCCCATTATATGAAGGGAAAGATGAGTGAAAGGAGAGAGAGACACAGAGAGAGAGAGAGAGAGAGAGTGAAGAGAGAAGGCAGAGAGGGTTAACAGCCCGTTTGAAGGACACAATTAAAAGGTGCGAGATTATTGCGGAAAAACTGGCAAAAAAAAGGCTCAGCCATGAGAGGAGGCCAAGAGAATCAACGGGAAGTTAAAAAAGGCTGGAGTCGCGTCTGTGCCAGGCTACAGCAGACAGAGCTTCAGCGCCATGTTTGACAGAACAGTCCAGTAAAAGGTAAAGGGATGAAGGGCGGGGAGGAGGAGGGGCTGTTGAGATCACTGGAATGGATGAGAAAGGATGAGAGGAGAAGGTGATGGAGAAGGAGCGAAGGAGCTTGGCCTTGTGCCTTATGTGACCTCAACCTTGACTTAATGAGAGGGGTGTGTGTGTGTGTGTGTGTGTGTGTGTGTGTGTGTGTGTGTGTGTGTGTGTGTGTGTGCGCAGAAGAGAGAAAAAGAATAAGAGTCAAAACGGAAAGTGAGGCAGAGGGAAAAGGGAGCGTAGAGCCGACGGACAGGGCGGCGTGACGGGAAGGTTCACGTCCTCCATAGACTTCACTGAATCCATCTTAATTGCCCGTTAACAGAACGAAGCCTCGGCACGAAACACGTTGTGCTGCAACCTTGGGACTCTGATCTACAGCGCTGTGCTGCAACTGTGGCCGGTGTACTTGGAGAGAAAGGATGGACAAGGTAGCAGCATCGGCGAGAAAAAGGATAAAATCACCGATGCATTGCTCTCTGAGTGGTACGTATATTTAGCAGGGATCTGATCTGGCGGTCTATTCTATTGCCTACCAACACAGGGATCGCCGGTTCGAATCCCCGTGTTACTTCCGGCTTAGTCGGGCATCCCTACAGACACAATTGGCCGTGTCTGCGGGTGGGAAGCCGGATGTGGGTATGTGTCCTGGTCGCTGCACTAGCACCTCCTCTGGTCGATCGGGGCGACTGTTCGGGGGGGGGAGGGGGAACTGGGGGGAATAGCGTGATCCTCCCACGCGCTACTTCGCCCTAGCGAAACTCCTCACTGTCAAGTGAACAGAAGCAGCTGGCGACTCCACATGTATCGGAGGAGGCATGTGGTAGTCTGCAGCCCTCCCCAGGTCGGCAGAGGGGGTGGAGCAGCGACCGGGACGGCTATGGAAAAAAGGGGTAATTTTCCAAGTACAATTGGGGAGAAAAGGGGGGGGGGGGAATCTCATCCACACAAACACTGTTTAAAAACTCCCCCCAAAACACATGCTACTCAACACAATGAATGCGCTGTCAAGAGCATGCCGAACCAACAGGGGGCGATATAACCCTAAAGCCATATTGGCAAATCATAAGCCTGAAAAAAATAAAGCCAACAACACATTCTGTTTTCCCTGTCTCCACGTCAACACTGAAAAAGGAGTTACTGGAAATCTTCCCCCTGGAAGGAGTTTCCCAAAAGGTCCACTTTTAGTCACCGAAGACACAGTTTGCGTGTGGACGAAAGGTCAGAACGCAAAGAAGACAAGGCGTGAGTCTCTTTGGCAGATGCACAGAATCCTAATAGCTCTAAACACTTAACGCAAACAGCCGTGCACTCCTCCAAAGGAGAGAAAATGTGCTTGTATTTTGTCAATTTCACAAGTCTGACTTCCCGTTCAGTCCAATAGAGGAGGAGCAGCTCCAGGCTCCTCAGTCGCCTCATGACATTAACAATCAGTGGGAGCTCTCTTCATTCTAGCTTTTGGCGGGCGGCGGTGGTGGGGGGGGGGTTGTTACATGTGCACAAATCTCTACTGAGCTGTCCAAGATCATAGTAATGACACACGTGAGTTTTTGTTGCTAGGGAGGGTTTTCCCAGACACACTAACTCCTTCACTTCCATTTCCGTCTGTTGGACTTTCTAAGAGATCATCTCTGTTTTGCACGACGAACCCGTAAAAAGACTTGTGGTGACATCTAGTAAAGACTGGAACAAAAGGAGTGAAGCGCATACTTCTCTTATATTATTATTATTATTATTATATTATTTTTGGACCCCCCCCCCCCCGTTATATCCGGCCAATTACCCCATTCTTCTGAGCCGTCCTGGGGCCTCATGTATCAATCGTTACCATGGGCAAATTTGTGTGTACAAACCCATGGGAATTTTTAGCCCCGAAGTTTGTCTCAGAGACCAGTGTAGAACCTGGGTAACCCCTGAATTTGGACACCGATTGGCGAACACTGACGTCTTTGCAGACCTGGGTGACGCTCGCTGCAAGAGGTAGACAATAGATGTTAGGAGGAAGGAAGTACAAATAACCATCATGCTTTGCTGCTGACTGTCAGACAATCTTGAGGGCTAAAAAACTCCACGGGTGTGCACGCACAAATTTGCCCATAGTGACGATTGAGACATGAGGCCCCGCCGGTCACTGCTCCACCACCTCTGCCGATGCGGGGAGGGCTGCAGACTACCACATGCCTCCACCCATACATGTGGAGTCGCCAGCCGCTTCTTTTCACCTGACAGTGAGGAGTTTCGCCAGGTGGATGTAACACGTGGGAGGATCACGCTATCCCCCCCCCCCCCCCCGTGTTCCCCCCTTCCCCTGAACAGGCGCCCTGACTGACCGGAGGAGGCGCTAGTGCAGCAACCAGGACACATACCCACATCCGGCTTCCCACCCTCGGACACGGCCAATTGCGTCTGTAGAGACGCCCGACCAAGCAGGAGGTAACACAGGGATTCAAACTGGCGATCCCTGTGTTGGTAGGCAATGGAATAGACTGCTAAACTACCGCTATGGGTTTTTTCTTTCTTTCTCTTTTTTTTGGACCAAGGAAATTGTACCGAGTAAAACATATAGAGGGATAAAATTTGAGAGAGTACCAGAACTGGGAAGCCAACGTAGCCCACTTAGTCGGATTCATTCGCGGGTTTAAGAGTGGGCCGCAGATCACCCCAACACAGGGTTTTGTTGAGGGCGCAAGGACTGTAAGCTGCTCCAGTGTTTAAAAAGGTTAGACTGTATAAAATGCAATAAGAGGGGGAAAAAAAATCAGTGTCCACTTGAAGGAGACCAGGTCATTTATGAGAAACGTTATCGACATGCCTAAAGGCCTGTAGGCCCCTTGTTTGCACTTGGAAACAACTGCTGTAATCTCCCCAAACACATGGACAAGGCCCATTATCACTTAGCACCAGCATGCTTGCACACACACACACACACACACACACACACACACACACACACACGGAGCTTAATGCCCAAAAATGGATGGAGGAGACCTCATTAGTCTCCAGAGCTTCGGCTGAGTGTGGGCAGAGGCCAACAATGCCATCCCATTATGCCAGTACCAACACATGGCAAACTGTGAATTACGGGCTAAATGGGAGCAAGTGAATTGTTTCCTGCATAATGGGCCTACCTGCATCTGTGACTGACACACTGCTACTTTATAATGGGGTATGAGGCAGGGAAAGCAAGCCGCGAACACACTGGGGTACTGCAGGCACACACAAAAAAACCAATCAGGCCGGTTCATTTGGTTATGTCCTGGTGCATTTGGGCGACGTGGCATAACACTGAATAGTTTAAGGATCAACTGGCATCAAAACAAGGGGCACGTGCCTTCAAATGTTTTTTTTTATTATCATTATTTAGTGGAAATTGCATTTGCTCACGGACCACAGATGGGGGGGGGGGGGGGGGGGGGGGGCTCAAGTGGTTTTCCCTACACAGATGCCTGGGGTGAAAGACTATAGGAGACTTAGGATGAAATGGATTGGACAGAATGGTGGATTGATATGGAACGGGTTCGGCAACCTGGAGGGAATTGAATTATTGATGCTGGAAATTCACTTTCTCACTCTTTCACGGACTCATGTACACAGGTGCGTATGCATGTGAGCATACTAGACCCACAAACACACACACACCTCCATCCACCTGCCCCTTATAACTGTAGGCTTCATAATCTCCATCACTCAGTTTTGTATTTCTCCATCGGAGACTCCTCCGGCACAGCATCGCTCCTCCGGTTTCCTTATTCACCCATACGGCGCTGTGCCATTTTGTTCATCCCAGTCGGTGCAAATACTTCTGCGATTACAACTGACCTCCCATCCCCCCCGCCCCACCGTTTCCTCGCCATGTCACCCCACATCCGCCCTTCCGCCCTTCCTTTTCACCTCGCCACTCTATTTTTACTCCTCTTTCCCCCGTCCTTCCACCTCTCCGCTTCTCACGGTTCATTCTGCTCGCAACCTCGCATTACCCCGGCCTCCGTCCACCCCCACGACCGAGGCGCGATCAACCCCCCTCAGCCCTCCAGCACCTCCTTTTTGCAGGCTCTGAAGGAAAAATAAACCCACCTCACTTTCTATTTATCCTCCCTCCCCCCCCCCCCCCTCTCTCTCTCTGTGTCAGTAACTCTGTCTCTAGCTATCTTTATATAGCAAAAGACAAATGTATAAGCAAATGGTTTCCATGCCAACCGTATCTGCCGCATTCAAGCCCTTGCACTGTGTGTGTGTGTGTGTGTGTGTGTGTGTGTGTGTGTGTGTGTGTGTATGTGTGTGACAGTAAATAAGCATCACCGAGGAGAAATTAAAACTTAAAAGAGGAAGGCGAGCCGATAACAGTTACTAAGGAAGAGGTTAATTGCCTATATTTCTTCAATAAAGCAGCGAACTGCACCACCCCCACCCACCCCTCTCCTCCCCCCACCCCCCACCCCCGTCTCTCCAGCACAGTGTTTTTTACATGTCTGAACTGCTATCTGCCGCCGGAGCCCCTTCCCTCTCTGTCACTCAGTGCTGGTGCCCCCTCCGGCTCTCTGCCAACTCCAAAATGTGATAATTATACGTTGATCAAAATCTTCCCCCTTAACACCCACACACACACACACAGTGTTATTTCATAACCTTCCTTCTCCCTCTCTCGCTTGTTTATTCCACCTCTCTCGCCCCCCCCCCCCCTCTCTCTCCCCCTGCAGAGTACAGTATACAATTTATTTTCCCTCATGCTCTTCCGCTCCCTTATTGTGATCTCTCGGCACTACACTTTCTTTCAGGTTTTTTTTTTTCTTTCTTTTTTTTCCTGGTCTCATTTTCTTAATGGATAATTTCATGGTTGAAGCCCTTCCCCCGGCAGGGATTCTTAAACTCATTCACCTGCTTACAAATCGAACTCTTACATTCATTTACTGAGGACGTGCTGCCACTCCACATGTCTCGAGGTGGGAATCGCTGAGGGACGCCTTCCTCGCTGAGAGGACAAATGTCGTTTGAGGACTTCTGTCACACTTCCACTTAAAGGGGAAAAATTGTGACCCCCCCCCCCACACACACACAACTCACGACTATAATCATACATGTTATTGTGACAATATGAAATCAAATGGACTCGTGCTTTTATAAATTCTGTGGGATTTTGGCTTTTGCGTGTGAAATTCCTTAAATCAAACTCGTCAAACTGAAAACTGCTATGTACACATAGTAGATACTCCCACATAACAGCATACAGTAAAGCTGCTACGATTACCATGTCCAGTCCTGCCTGTTATTTGTCCCCCACAAGTTTGCAAACCATACACAGCCTTGCACCATGAGGGGCAAACACTTGGGGGACATTTTAAAACAATGCACTTTGAATGGAGACATGTTGTTTCTTCTTT